>NC_139543.1:53276364-53442238 GCF_965153285.1 Podarcis tiliguerta | reverse complement strand
TTTGTTTAAATGTGGGCTGCTTCATCTTTGGGTTTTTGGAACCCTGATGGAAAGACACTTGTCAGGAAACAGCAGCACCTGCTGGCAGAAGGTGGCACTGCAGGCCACAGCAGTAGCAACACCCGGTCGACACAAGCTGCAAAAAAGAGGGACACCTAGAGGTGGAATTAGGACCAGAGACATGGCAACGTGTGATGAAATTGCCCATTCAGCTGCTTCCCCTCCATGGAAAAGCCTTTCAAGTCACATCTGTCCAGATGGACTCTATCGGGCGCCAAGGAGCAGCCACAGAAGGGGATCTCTGGGAAGCAGCAGTCACCAGAAAAAAATCTCCCAGGACACAGCTTGAAGGCCCACAATAAAACAAACATGCCACAGCATTGTTGGTCAAGGTCTGGTCACTGCCTAGATGGGAGACCACCTGGGGACTCTGCCTTGAGTTCCAAGGAAGAAAGATGAGCCATAAATGCAATTAATGAATTAAGAATTGATGCTTCAGCTGAGACTTCTGCATTGCAGGTTCCCCAGAATGATGTCTTCTAAAAGTCAGATAGTTGTTTATCTCCTTGACATCTGATGGGAGGTGTTCCACAGGGCAGGCACCACTACCAAGAAGGCCCTCTGCCTGGATCCCTGTAACTTCTATTCTTGCAGGGAGGGAGCCGCCAGAAGGCCCTCAGCTCTGGACCCCGGTGTCTGGGCTGAACGATGGGGGTGGAGAATCTGGACTCACCTTCCACTCTCTGTACACAACTGCACATCTGGAAGGAGGTGCTTGCATGGACACCCATTTCAGGCATCAATGAAAGCGTCGAACAGAAAGGTTGCAGCCCATCACTGTCCCCACCCTGTGTTTATTGCCTTTGTCAATGGAATATCTAGAAGGACTGTCTTATACTGGTGGTTTTAAAAAACCTCATGAGCAGAGCCCCATTAACACTCTGTATCCAAGGGAATTTTTAAAAAATTGTATTTTAGGTGGTACTTATTAATTTAACAATAGTGATACCTTTTTTGCTTTGTGGCATCGTAACTATTTTCCAGTGTTTGTGAGACACTAATAGATCTGAAACTACCATTTGCTGACTTTCTGGAACACATTTCTTACAGCAAACAGACCAGATGATTAACGTGAGCTGTGATGGATGCACATTTGCAACCCGCAGTGTTCGCCACCTGTGCAGTCTGCGTACGCACAGGTTGCAATTCGGAACTTCTGCACATGCGCAAAGCACAAATGCAACCGCCGAAACCCGGAAGAAACCTGTTCCGGTATTTCTGGGTTTCGGCAGGTTCGTAATCTGAAAAAACGCAACCTGAAGCGTCTGTAACCCAAGGTATGACTGTATATGGTATAGAAGCATTCAACACATTCTCTTAATTACTATATTTCAACTTTAAAACGAAAACAAAAGCAAAACAAAACTTTACTGCCACCACATCTGTATAAAACCACCTTGTGTTGCATAATATACCGGTAATTGCTATTCTACTGTTTGCAGTATTGGCAATAATATAAAATTCTGCACCACTTCGGTGCTGCTCTAAATCTATTGGCATGGAGACTATAAATTGAGCACCAATGTTAATTGCAAGGAAATGATGTTTCATTTATCTAACTTTTAATTTTATTTATTGGATTGGTATAACACCCTTCTCCCAAAGATCACGGGGCAGTTCACAACACAAAACTACAAAATGAGAACACAAAATACATGATAAAAAGAAGAACAAAAACAAACCAATGACCTCTCTCCTGCAAACACTTTAAAAGGACACAGAATGTTAATCAGTCAAAGCCAAAGGTCTGGTTAAACAGAAACACTTTTGCCTGGCAGCTAAAAATAAATAATGAAGGCACCAGGTCAGCCTCCCTGGGGAGAGCGTTCCACAGATAGGGAGCCACTGAAGGAAAGGCTCATTCTTGTGCTTACACCCCCTGGACCACTCATGGAGGAGGCACATGGAGAAGGGCCTTAGGTGATGGTTGCAGGGTCCAGGTGGGTTCTTATGGAAAGAGGTTGTGCTTAAGGTATTGTGGTCCTGAGCCATTTCAGTCTTTATAGATCAAAACTAGCACTTTGAATTGGGCCTGGAAACTAATTGGCAGCCAGTGCAGTTGAGCAAAGATCAGTGTAAAATGCTCAAACCATCTTCCCCTGGTGAGCGAATTTCCCAAACCGTCTTCAGAGGTCTTCTTATCCTCTCTGTCTAGAGCAAATGTTTTGCATGCAGAAGATCCCAGATTCCCTCTCCAGCGTTGCCAGGTACGGCTGGGGATGTCACTGGTCAGAAACCCGGAGAGTTAGTTGGTGTAATCAGTGTGAACGATACTGAGTTAGATGGACTGATAGTCCAACTCGGTAGAAGACAGCTTCCTATGTTCCTACATTTTTTTGTGGCTCACATGTCAACACTGAACAGGAATCAATGATCTTCACACAGCACATAGTCCAACAATCGCTCCCATGGGATGTAATGATGGACACCAACTTGAATGGCCTTAAAGGAGGATTAGGCAAATTAATTGAAGATATAGCTATCAATGGCTACTAGCCACAATATCTATGCCATATCTTTTCTATCAGAGATAGCACGCCTCTTAAAGCCAGCTGCTGGAAGTTGCAATGTTGTACTCATGTCCCGCTTGTGGGCTTCCTACAGGCATCTGGTTGACCACTGCAAGAACAGGATGCTGGACTAGTTGGACCATTCGCCCAATCCAGCAGGATATGTATAGAATCATAGAATTGTAGAGTTGGAAGGGACCACAAGGGTCATCCAGTCCAACCCCCTGCTATGCAGGAATCTTTTGCCCAAGGTGGGGCTTGAACCCACAACCCTGAGATTAAGAATCTCATGCTCTACCAACTGAACTATGTTCCCTCAATGTACAGCTAAGGAACAGTGGTGGGTATTTTCTAGCTTCTACTCTTGGTTTGCATGGAGTCATGATGATTCCTTCCCCCACTCTTCCTCAAATCTTCTGCAGTACAGAGACAAAACGTCAGCATGAAGTCTTCCCTGAAGGTAAAATGTTTGAGACACACAGCTTTAAAGGGCTCCTGCCTCCTTTGTTTTCTATCCTGCATCCGTCTCATTATCCAGAGCAAGTAGACCAAAAGAAAACTGCGATATTTGATTAGGCTCTCCTGTTTTTCAGGTGGCAGCAGGAACTCTGAACCAGTAAACAAGCATCCATGCAGCGCACCTTTTGTGATGGGCACACAATTCCTTGTCTTAGACACAGTGGTACATTTCACAGATTCAGTTCTTGCTATCAGTTCCCCTGTGCACACAGCACTTGTTACAGCTGCAGAGTTCATTAAAAGACCCAATTAATTAGAACTTCTCCTTTTTAAAAAACAACCTTATTTATCTGGGATTGACACATGTATGCCTGTGGTTGAGCATGCAGATCTCTGTGTTCTGGGGCTTACATGGTAAATTATTCCTTCACATTTTTCACTTTTCTGAAGCTGTCCAAAATCCTCCTCCTCCTCAGCAGCAGCATCATAAACATCATTACAGTAATAAGTGTCTAACAATACCTGGGCATTGTATATTACAGTTAAACGGCAAACAGAAACGTGTTCCTGGCTGCAGAGTCAAAGTCAAAAATCAACCACTAGGAAGGGTAAGGAAGTAGACTTGGTTTAGGAAGAAGGAATAAAAAGAAAGGAAAAGTAGAAGTGGAGGGGAGGATTCCAAACCATAAACTAGAACTGCTTCAGTGTTTATAGAAGTTTCAGGGCAGAATAAATAGGTTTTTAATTTAAAAGACAAGAAGGGGAAGGACAGATAATGCCCTTCTTATTATAAGATCACCCTAAATATAGCTCAAGTGTAAACCAAGCACACAGATTTATCTTATCAGAACATTTGTCATTTGGGGACCTACAAAACAAAAAGAATCTTTCTACAACTTTTTTCAACAGCTTGCCTTTCTTCTTAGACCTTGACAAAATGGCTTAGTTTTATCTTTAAGGCAACACTCCCTATCCTTCACAGCCAAATGAGGTGATCCCTTTCTTAACTTATTTATGTATTATATACCTCTTGATTGTAACAAAACCTCTAAGCGTTTTATGGTGGCAAACCTTACTTTCAGTCAATTGTCTATAAATCCTAGATCTCATTTATCAGTAGTTTCTTTCAGACAATATAAGATGCATTGACAAGATCTATTCTAAAGGGATGCCATAGCCAGTCATTTCATTGGTCGTCTTTAGTTCAACCTGGCTAGAGGGTGATGCGATAATGGGAGCTGCAGCAAGGGATGCTGAAGGATTCTGTCAAAAACAGAAAAGGCAGAGGAAGATGCCAATGTAAAGAGATGGCTTGATTCCATCTTTTGGTTCCACCCTTCCTCCTTCAGACTGATGCTTATCAATACATCTGATTGAGGTTTCATGCTTTGTGGGTGGTAGCTAATGAAACCATGCAAGGGTACCATGAAGTTATCAGCCAATTGTTGCAAGTGTGGGGTGTAGGAAAAAAGAGGGGAAATTATTCAACATCTGACACAAATAGCTCCAGTCCTGCCAGTTGAATATGAGGCATTGACAATTGCCCCTGGAGAACACAATGCAGGACTGTCTATCTGTTCCATTGGGGAAATGTTGGCCTGGACTGGTCAGAAAAGTCTTCTCTTGAAGATTACTCTTTCCTGGAGGTGT
This sequence comes from Podarcis tiliguerta, assembly GCF_965153285.1. Taxonomy (NCBI): domain Eukaryota; kingdom Metazoa; phylum Chordata; class Lepidosauria; order Squamata; family Lacertidae; genus Podarcis; species Podarcis tiliguerta. The sequence continues at coordinate 53,437,559 of NC_139543.1, read as the reverse complement.
GTTTTAGCTTGCAGGGAGCCATCTCTAAATGGTAATTATATTCCCTCTTGTGGCTGAAGCCTTGTGGATGTTTGTTTTGAATGGTTGCATGATGGCTTTATGGGCATGTTCATTGCTTTGCACTCAGTAAAACTGAGTTGTCCATTTCCCTTTTGTGGTCTGAGTTTTTTGTTCCTGCTTACACAGTCTGCGAAACTCTAGTCAGCTCTCAAACAGGCCTGTGCCCCTGCTGACCTGTCCTTTTAACTAGAGATGCTGAAGACTGAAACTAGGGCTATCTGTACTGCAAGCCACTGAGCTATGGCCCTTCCCTGCCAAGGCAAGAGTTCAAAGAGACCAAGAGCAATGATGGAATGATGGGAAAGACTCTACATCAACGATTTTCAAATGTGTGTTACCTTGAGGTTTGGGTTTGGTAAGCTTCCCACAGGGCTTTGAGATGGTGACCGTCTTCTGGCAGTCTGCATTGTGTAGGGCTCGCTTGAGGTTCCCAGTTCGAGTCTTCAAGGCAGTGTTTAGGTCACACTCTCCCCATGCCTGGAACTGGTATTTACACTCCGCTGCAAAAAAAAAAAGTAAGCACATAATATTTTATTATCAGCAGTTGAAAGGTAAGAACAAAATATGGTTACTTGAACATCCTTGTATGCAGGGTAGCTTCCTTCCCAAACAGGGCAAGAATAGTATTGCTTTTTTGTTCCAGTTACTTTTGCTAATATTTATGTTAGGTCATCTAGGGCCAACCTCTTTTATACCAGGGATGGGGAGCCTTTAGCGCTCCAGATGTTGCTGGAATCTAGGGCCACACACTGAGGCCACATTTACACCATGCATTTAAACGCCTAGGATACAACTTTAAACAGCCATGGCTTTCCCCCTAAAGAATTCTGGGAGCTGTAGTTCATTAAGGGTTCTGAGAGTTGTTAGGGAAACTGTGTTCCCCTCACAAGAGCCACCATTCCCAAAGGAGCTTAGCAATCAATCCCTCTTCCCAGGGGACTTTGGTTTTTTGAAGCCAAAATCTGCATTACAGAATTTGGAGAGGTGCAAAATCCAAAGGGTAACTATATTTCACTCTGCACATTCGTCTGGGGAGCTGCAGAACTTCTCAAGTCACACCAGCACACAAATGCAAAAAGTGAATTCCTTATGCCCAGAATTTTTCAACATGATCATGAAACCAAATGAATTATCTCTCTGCCCACCTGTCTGCCTTTACTTATGTTTTACTACAGAAAATTGCCTTGTGGGATATTGCATTTTCACTAGGTTTTCCTTTCACCCTGCATCAGAAAAATAAACGCTCCACAAATCGTAATCCTAATGGAAAAGAAATGCCTAATTTAGTAGGATGATATGCTCAAATCTCCAGCAAATGAAGGCAACAGAATGTTGCTCCTAATTACTTTTCACCATTGCTTTATCATTTAACTGTCTCATCAAACTGACTTCCTGTTGCTCAAAATTTCCTGTTCTCCCAAAGACTTTGATGAGCTAATTAACCTACTCAGTCTGACATGGCCATCTTAAAAAAATAAAATCACTCTGATTCTTTTTTGAACTTTTGGAGAAATGAATGGAGCTTGAAAACTCACTTTTGTCCTATGACGCCTCCACAACTTCCTTTTCCTGATATGTCATCACATGGTGGCCACTTTGTGGCCGGTGCCCACGGCACTTCTCCAAAATTCCAAAGGTGCCCTCTGGCTCAGAAACGTTGGCAACGCCTAATCTAACAAATGGTTCAAGGTATGTACTCATACTTAGCATAATGGTTAATCTCAACCCTGTACACATTACCTCCAAATTGCTTTTTCCAGTTGCAGGGGATCTTACACCTTTGCGTCTTCATTGTTTGCTTACAATCAACTCCAGTCCGGGTGCCCTCACGGGTCCCCAGCCCACAGTCTCCACTAGTAGGGACACAAACGCTCCATTGCCATTCTCCACAGTCAGATTTTTTCACCTTCTTCTCTGGAAAGAACCACAAGGAACACAACTCAGAAGAAAATAAAGGTCAGGGTGCACCTAAAGTAACTCGTGTGGACTGACTGCTTGGGACGGGAGGTGACTGTAGTGGTGTAGCGTGGGTTGCGTGTCTATTCCTGCCCCCTCACACATCCCTAGGCGCTCCCCGAGGGGTTACCGCTCGGGGGCGCGCTTTAGGCCCTAGCCTCCGTAGGTTTCGGACGAGGCGACGCCCCCCGGAGTCCTTTACCGAACTACCCTTCATGCATTGGGGGAGGTGATGGCGATCCTCCCCCCCCAACCTCATTTGCATAACAATACCCCGGCCAATGTCTAACCGCCAAAACCCAGGAGTTGTGACGTTTGCTACGAGGTAGGCGAAAAAACCAAGTGGCTTCAAAATTCAGCCAATTAGCCAAATGGAAAAACTCCTACCAGGCCCCTTACGGTGACCAGCCGAAGCCCATAGCAAGGTCCGAAGCTAACCTAAAGGGTGGGTGGGAAAACCGCTGCTGCTACCAAGAGAGGAAAGGGGCGAGCCTGGGCTGCCCTGACCTTAAGTGCCCTCAGGTAGGCCCGCCCCTATCGCCAGCCGATTGGCTGGCGCAGCCGCTAATGAATAATAATGTGGACGGGAATCTCGGAGAGTCCCGCGGGGCTAGGGCCAGCCCCGCGAGAGTGTGGATGGGGTCGTGAGCCCGCAACACCCCCCCCTCCTGAAATCGGGAGTGGTTTTGCCAGCAACCATGGCCGTGCCAGGTGGAGGGGGAGGAAATGGATGGAGTACACATAGGCATTCAACTGCCTAACGGCATTTGCATCACTCAGTGATCACAGCAGCAGAGATAAGAAAAGCAGAGTTGTTCCATTATCTGGAGATGTCACTTCCTGGTTTGCATGGAGAAGTTGTTTTCAACAGAGCCTAGTGATGGAAGCACGCAGCTGTATTGAGGCAACATTGAGTGTCAAAATTTTGTACCCCTAACAATTTTGTGCCTGGGGCAGCCGCCCCTGTGCTACGCCACTGGGTAACTGCATCCTTGCTGTACTCTACTTAATACAAACCTTGAGGCAAGTTTGAGATTCCCCTGCTTAACCACTTATATATGATCAAACTGTGTAAGATCAGAGCTAGCTCTTTGCTAAAATTAACTGATCTTGGGGTTCAGCAACCCTTTCTTTCTCAAAAGTTTTTCCCCTCCCTCACGTAGCGATGCAGCCATTCTAAGACCTTCCTGAGTCAGACAGTTTTGAAGATATGATGCTATATTTCTTCCTTGCTGTAAGCCAATGACTCCAGGGATGTCAGATTCTGCTGCATTCAATTCCTCCATTGCCATTTACAATGAAACACAGCATCAGCAACTTGTCACTTCAGCAAGTCCCTAGTCACTTTGTCAAAAAAAAAGTTAATGGTTTCTTTGTATTTCATAACAAAGCACTAAGTGCTTGACATTCTCACATCAGTTGAATCTGTCCCCTGGGAGAAGAGAGAGTTGAGGAGCCTGCCCAATAAAACCCTAATATTTGCCATAAGCTTTTGAATGAGGCACAAGGCAAATTTTGAAAGAGGCACAGGACCTGAAAAGCCTGAGTAGTTTTCCTATCCTTCGAATGAATCCTGAGAACCAAACAAGACATTTTCATCCCACAGCATAAGTAATGTGACCAAATGATAACCACTACCATGAATAGGGGACACGGGTGGTGCTGTGGGTTAAAGCCTCAGCGCCTAGGGCTTGCCGATCAAAAGGTCAGCGGTTCGAATCCCCGTGGCGGGGTGCGCTCCCGTCGTTCGGTCCCAGTGCCTGCCAACCTAGCAGTTCAAAAGCACTCCCGGGTGCAAGTAGATAAATAGGGACCGCTTACTAGTGGGAAGGTAAACGGCGTTTCCGTGTGCGGCTCTGGCTCGCCAGAGCAGCGATGTCACGCTGGCCACATGACCCGGAAGTGTCTTCGGACAGCGCTGGCCCCTGGCCTCTTTGAGTGAGATGGGCCACAACCCTAGAGTCTGGCAAGACTGGCCCGTACGGGCAGGGGTACCTTTACCTTTACCTTACCATGAATAGAGATATGTGACTCAATTTGCAGTGGGCTCAGCCAAAGTTCATTAATTTGGGCTCATTTCAATCCAAGCATGAATTAATTTGGCCTCCATTCTGAGCTAATGAGAAATCACTCTCCAGGTGATGTCATCAGAGGGTGACCACTCCTTGAGGTCTCCCGAATCCCATTTCCTATAACCCCCACACTTAAAATGAAACAAAACCCTGGTGGTAGCAAGGCCTCACAATGGCGATGCCTCACTATCAGAACTTCGATATCCAAGTAAGATATATAGGATGCATGGGAAACTGCATGCCCGATGGAGCCTTGTGCCTGGGTTGCTGTGATGACACTCCTGAAAGTGTCATGCAAACCCTATGGAAAGGCTTCCCCCAACGTAGCTGAAGTTTGAACAGAGGTTTATGGGGGGAAATTCGGGCCAAAGTACCAACAAATATTCATGAGGATTTTATTTATATATAGCAGAAAAATGCAAATGGTTGCAGAAATAGTTCTCAGTAGTGGTGCCCTCCCTGTGAAACACCCTTCCTTCCGATGTCAAGGAGATAAAGAACTATAGAACTTTTAGAAGACATCTGAAGGCAGCCCTGTATCAGGAGGTTTTTAATCCTTGATGTTTTGACGATGTTTTTAGATATGTTGTAAGCCGCCCAGAGTGAATGGGGAAACCCAGCCAGATGGGCAGGGTATTATTGTTATTAAGAACTTAATTTAAGATTGGGAAAATGAGAAACCTGGAGGGATGAAATGGACAAATATGTCCATATTTTCTTCATACATAGGAGTGGGGTGGCAGTCCAGCACTCTAGCCCTAGACTGCAATTGCTGTCCATCCACCATCTCCATGGCTGTGATGTACTGATGCACCTACAAAGTGTTTTAGGTGACTGATAAAGGTAAAGGTAAAGGGACCCCTGACCATTAGGTCCAGTCATGGCCGACTCTCAGGTTGCAGCGCTGATCTCGTTTATTGGCCGAGGGAGCCGGCGTACAGCTTACGGGTCATGTGGCCAGCATGACTAAGCCACTTCTGGCGAACCAGAGCAGCGCACGGAAATGCTGTTTACCTTCCCACCAGAGCGGTACCTATTTATCTACTTGTACTTGACGTGCTTTCGAACTGCTAGTTTGGCAGGAGCAGGGACCAAGCAACGGGAGCTCACCCCGTCGTGGGGATTCAAACCGCCAACCTTCGTATTGGCAAGTCCTATGCTCTGTGGTTTAACCCACAGTGCCACCCGCATCCCGAGATGACTGATATGCCCCTCCCCCAAAAGGTGGTGGTGTTAATGACAATGGGCAGGATTCACCTGAGTGAAATCAGAGGAAGCTTGCACACAGAATTCGGCAGTAGGACATTCTTCTTCTCCTCGTGCCCCCTAAAACTGGCTTGGGGGGGACAGGAGAACCCCAGAACAGGATGTGGAGGGAAGCATATCATTCCATCTGGCAAGCTGAAATGCTTGTGATGATGGAACGACCAACACAGCAAGATGTTGAATTCTTCCTCCCAACATTTCCCCAACTAGTCAAGGTAGGGGGAAAGGGAGGGGGAAGAAAACACTTTGTATACCAACACATGTATAAAAGAGACAAGGAAAGTGAAAACTTCCCCACTTTTCGAAATCACTCGTAACAAGCAATAGCATCCTTACCTGGCTTTTCTTTTTTCCCTGCCTCGGTAGTGCTCACGGCTGCTAGCAGGAAAATAAACGCGAAGAGGACAGCTGTAAATACACGACTCTGTTCTTGCCGTTTCTGCATTCTGGGAATTAAGAGGCGGGTGATATATCAGAAGGCAATACATGGTATATGCAAACAATATATAGGTAAGATGCTCCAGAGCGACTAAATAAACCACTGTTTGTACTCATAGTTTACTGCTAATAGAATAAAGCACATTCACGTACAAGGAGAACAAGGATCTTATTAGGAAGCTAGAATATGAGTTCCAAGAAATGTCCCCCAGATTTGATACAAAGTCGGAGGTTCTTCTAGCAGCCTGGGAGGCCTTGTGTTGGCAGCGGCAGCAGTGGTCTAGCAGACCTTGCACCAGCGGCAGCAGTGGCAGGAGGTGGCGACAGAAGCACAACATTGTGGGCAGGAGGCTAAGCATGGAGCCCAATGCTGTGCAGCTTCAATGGCCACAGCTCCTCCTCTCTCATGCTCAGGAGACGTTTGTCACTGATGCTGTGCTACTCTCAGCTCCACCCTCAGCCCCTTCAGTATTGGGGGTGCTGAGTCCCCCTATAAAATTTATTGAGAGGGCTGAAGACACACCTCAGCCCCTAGGAGTTGGCACCTGTGGCTTTCGTAATTCTGGGACTATCCCTGGGAAATAGGGACACTTGGAGGGTATGTGGTTTTCTCATAATGGATTGGCATAAAGGTAAAGGTACCCCTGCCCGTACGGGCCAGTCTTGACAGACTCTAGGGTTGTGCGCCCATCTCACTCAAAGAGGCCGGGGGCCAGCGCTGTCCGAAGACACTTCCGGGTCACGTGGCCAGCGTGACATCGCTGCTCTGGCGAGCCAGAGCCGCACACGGAAACGCCGTTTACCTTCCCGCTAGTAAGCGGTCCCTATTTATCTACTTGCACCCGGGGGTGCTTTCGAACTGCTAGGTTGGCAGGCGCTGGGACCGAACGACGGGAGCGCACCCCGCCGCAGGGATTCGAACCGCCGACCTTTCGATCGGCAAGCCCTAGGCGCTGAGGCTTTTACCCACAGCGCCACCCGCATCCAATGGATTGGCATAAGTGGCTACAAATTGATTTGGGTCCACTCAAGGCTCTCTGTAGTGATCTGTCACTACCTCAGCCCAATCCAGACTCAGCACAAATGGTTAAAATAAACAGTGCAGTGCAGTTTGGGATTCAGACAAATTGCTTGTACAGCCCTACTGAAGAATGTTGAAACACTGTGAATATTAAGGTTGTTGTTTTTGTATGTGTATTAAGGAGAGAAAAAGAATGATTACTTTGGCTGCATCAAATATGCTGATTTTGCCAAGAATACAAGAATTGTCAAAAAATTGGCCCTGCCTGACTTATGGCATACTTTCCCCACCTTAACTTTATAGAAGCTTCAGAACAATAAGAAGAGGTTCACAACAACTGCCCCCCCACCAATAAATAGAAGTGGGATCCATTTTTTCACCATTTATGAACACTGTTATTATGAACAAGCCAAGTGGTTTATATTGAGTCCTAAGCAAAACAGATTTTTAAAAGCTTTTAAAACACAATGTAAATGTATCAATAATAAACAGCAATTTCTAATACCAGCAAAACCCCCAAAACAAAGAGCAAAGTATAAGGTGATTCTAGATCATGGTCCTGTGCATGTAGCATGAAAAGCCTATTTGCAAATAGGGCGGGGGGGGGACTGAATTTCTTAAAAAGAAGGTGCTTTTGATTTTAAAATGTGTCTCTTCTGCATTCTGTTCCGCCTAAAAGCATTAACCTATGAGAAGCTCAAAGGCATTTTTAGCTGTTTGTGTTGAAACAGCCGCATGCTATTCAGTTATCAGCTTTTATGCTAACCATGGCATCTGGATTCCACAGCATTTCTGTTGCTGCAGTTCCCCCTTCTCCAATTTTTGCTGTAGTGAATGTGGGCAGACCACATTATCAGGTTGCAATGCAAAACCCACATTTCTGGTAATAAGTCGCACTGAACTTAATAGGACTTTTCTCTGAGTAGACGTGTGCTGCTTGGGCGTGATGGGACTTGTAGTTTTAAATATCTAGAGGGCACCAGCTTGGTCAGCTAGTGTAGAGTTAGGGGGCAGGTTGAGATATAAACTTCTTCACCCTTTTCTCTAATGCTGTTTTGCCGCTGATAGTCCCCACTTCTCCAATATGACTTTAATCCCACTGGTCAAAAGATAAGCTCAGCCTTTCCCAATTTGCTGCTGCCTTTGTGCTATTGGGTGCCCAGTTCCCACATACCCAGCAGCCAAAGGAAGCAATGGTCAGGGATAAGTCCAACAATATTCAGAGGGCAACAGGTTGAGGAAGGCTTGAGAGTGCTTAGCACTCCCCAACGGATTTCTATAGAAGCTTTATAAAGAAAATGGTGGCAGGAAAAGAGAAATGATTAGCCTATCAAGAGTTATTAGAGTTGCATCAAGGAGATGACAAAAATAAATAAATGAATGGAACAATTAGTAATGGGAGGTCACAAGTTTCAGTGGTTTTCTTATTTACAACTAGTAGAGAGATTTAAGTTGGATTAAAATATGGGGCATGGAACAAAGTAAGATGGATTTTGAAATGCAATTGTGCAATGATGATGAACATGTTATATCAAAAATGTATAAACACTGGCTGAAATTTGAAATGGAAGAGGAACAAGTTAAAGAATGCATGATTAAACAGGCACATCTTTTTCATAAGTAGAAATACTGTATGGGACGTGGGTGGCGCTGTGGTCTAAACCACAGAGCCTAGGGCTTGCCAATCAGAAGGTTGGCGGTTTGAATCCCCGTGACGGGGTGAGCTCCCATTGCTCGGTCCCTGCTCCTGCCAACCTAGCAGTTCAAAAGCACATCAAAGTGCAAGTAGATAAATAGGTACCACTCTGGCGAGAAGGTAAATGGCGTTTCCATGCACTGCTCTGGTTTTCCAGAAGCAGTTTAATCCTGCTGGCCACATGACCCGGAAGCTGTACGCCGGCTCCCTTGGCCAATAAAATGAGATGAGTGCCGCAACCACAGAGTCGGCCACGACTGGACCTAATGATCAGGGGTCCCTTTACCTTTACCTTTATAGATACTGTAGCTGACAGAGAATCAGAAATCTTTTTCTTTTCAAAGAAAAAAAAGAGAAAAAAATGTGTTTGAGTAAACACTTACAATTAACAAAAGAATAAGTATAAAAACTATAAAGATGAGGATAGACGGATAAGAGGCAATAACAATTAATATAGAGATACCATATGAAGATACCTGAAAGCAAGCGGGGGGGGTCAATATGGGGGGGGGGACACCAGAAGAAGAAGTTGAGGGAAGTTGGGAGGGGGGGCAAAAATGGGGGAATGTATATTATTGAGTTTGATGATCTGATATGTTGCAATATGATAAAAATGTAAAACCTAATAAAAAATTATTAAAATTATTTTAAAAAGAAATCTTTTTCTTTTCATTTCTTCTTTCTTCTTTCTTTTCTCTTTTTCAGTTTTTATGTTAACTTTAGTACATTGCTCTTTTTTTTCCCTTTTAAAGCTTTAATAATAATAAAACCTTTCATTTAAAATAGAGAGAACTCCCTTAATACTCTGGCATGCGGGGGGGGGGTGCTGATGCACCTACAGAAAAGGGGTTATGCATCATCAAAAGAAAGAACAAAAGACAGCAGAGATTTGAATACAATTTACATATACTACTGTATATGTATAGATTCAAATTGAGAAATTGCACCAAGAAACAGTCCTCTACCCCAGGAATGCATAACCTGCAGTTCTCCAGATGTTGCTATACTACAACTCCCACCATCCCTTTCCATTGGCCTTGCCTGCTGGGACTGATGGGCAGAGGACTCTGACAACATCTGGAGATCCACACGTGCCCCATCTCTTCTCTACCCACCCTCCAACTGCCCACCCTATGGAGATGGGGGCAGCTGGAGGACAGTGCACTCCCAAATAAATGTTATGCAGACTGAAATGGGGGAACTGACTTTCGCCGCTCTGATTTCAGCCCAAGACAAAAGCAGTGCATAAACGAGCCTCCAGTCTTCAAAAGCAAAGGCTTTAAGTTCATATTGAAAAGAAAGTAAAAGGACTCTGTCTCTAATCCGACAAGGGAAGAAGCAATTCTCACCATGAAATGTGTTTGAAAATGTCATTTGGCACTTTTAAGTGTCTCCTGCTGGTTGCCTTCTCGCTGAAAAGTCACATAATTGCTATTGATGTGCACTACTGTGAAGGGAAGCCCAGTATCGGGGAGAATAAAGTGCTAACTTCTTCGGCGTTAGAGGACATATTTTAATACATAAAGATGTTGATTGCAATAAAGCTAATTGTATGGCCATGAGATGATGATGTAACAGCGTCCCTGAAAAGCCCCATTATGACACTATAGTCATCTGTGAAGAAGAATCCGTTATGTACACTGCACTCCCCAAGCATCATTTGACAAATCTTGCATGAGGGGTCACCAATGTGGGCACAAATGTACCCACTGGTACCTCCTACGTTGCCCATGAAAGGTTTCTGTAAATATTTCCTCAAGAATCCGCAATGCATGAGGGACTGTTTGTTCTTCCTGCTCACTGCTTGTTTGCACTTGCTTTGCCTCTCAGGCACTGAACATGCCCTATCAAACATGCCCACGTTTCATTAGATGCCAGGATTGGACACCCACACTTCCATCTGTTCTGAATTCAGGAAAGGTGCAAAAAGTCACCATCCTTGCAGGATTGGCATTGGCTATCAAGCTGTTACTGGGCCAAGTTCAAGGTGCTGTTACTTACATATGCAGCCCTATGCGGCAGCTAGACTGGTGACTGGGAGCGGCCGCCGAGACCATATGACACCAGTCCTGAAAGACCTACATTGGCTCCCAGTACGTTTCCGAGCACAATTCAAAGTGCTGGTGTTGACCTTCAAAGCCCTAAACAGCCTCGGTCTTGTATACCTGAAGGAGTGTGTCCACCTTTATCGTTCAGCCCGGACACGGAGGTCCAGCTCCAAGGGCCTTCTGGCAGTTCGCTTCCTGTGAGAAGTGAGGTTGCCTATGTGCCCACTGGGTCAAAAAGACTGATTCCCCCTATATTCCACGCTTTCTAGATTTTGTGGTCCCACCTGGGAAATGGTGAATCACTCTACCTCCAGCCCATAGCATTTTCCCTTCACCCTTTAGTCCATTCCATACCTTTTGACTCATTTATCTGTGGCATTAAAAGAAAAAGTTCTGTTGTTGGTTTTTTTTGCAGGAAATCACATTTAAATGCTCATTAAAAATATTTTAAAATGTGTTCTTTCTCAGAACAGGCATTGATATTTTTCTTTCTCAAAATACTTGTTTTCAAGTATACTTTTTCTACCTCCCCCCCCCCCCAAAAAAAATTACCTTTGCATTGGAACGTTTGGGAAGTGCAAAGCTAGAAGGCAACTAAGTTCTGATTTGCTTATGGAGCAAGTCACTTCAGACTGGAATGGACAAAGATCAAAGTCTTTTAGCCCACCCACATATCAACAATATCCAGATTTTGTCCACAACAGGGAGAGGCAATTACAGAGTCCAATGATTGCTTCCATTCACTCTGTATATATGCAAGACCTGGGGATGAATGGTGTCAATGGCTCGAGTCTTGAGGAAAGTTCAGCCACCTTCCGATATATCCACATTAGACTGTGAAACCAGGCATGCCTCTTATGATAAATCTCATTTCAAGGTGAGACGATCCCATATTGGACCCTAAGGCATATGTTCCACTGTTCAATTGCTTGGCAGCAAAAAGGTAGCCTCGAATAGCGCTGCATTTGGGAGCAGCCCTCTGCTGAATTTCCCACAAAGATTGATATTCCCTGCAATGGAGAAAGGCAACATATTCACACAAACCTCCGCTGCATCCAGTCTTGTGATCATGTTGACACATCTGTTCATGGTCATCATTCTTGCAATCTGTTGCTGGAGAAGAAATTTGCCCTTTTGGGTAAGGCAAGTGGGTTGCATGTTCCCTGGCATTGAGATGCTCACTCATGTGCATCCCACTGAAAGTCATGTGACGCAGAGGAATGGCACCTGCAGCTAGATGCACATTTAAATGCACCACATTACTTCCAGTGGGATAGGCTTTTGAGCAAGTACCTTAATGCCAGGAAGAATTGGCTTGGTTACCACAGTGTTTCCTCTTACCCTTTGATGCCCACCTGCTTGTGAGCTTCTTGAATCATTTACCTAAGTGTTGTAACATATTGCGCAAAGGAGAGAGATTATTTCATTGCGGGGATATGCACAGAACTCCTGCACTAGCCCAACATGACTTCACAGCAACAAACCATCCCTTTTTTTGTGGAGGAGGAGGAGGAGGTGGAGGAGAAGGAGAAGGAGATGGAGAAGGAGATGGAGGAGGAGTTTGGATTTGATATCCCGCTTTATCACTACCCGAAGGAGTCTCAAAGTGGCTAACAGTATCCTTTCCCTTTCCCTTCCTCCCCCACGACAAACACTCTGTGAGGTGAGTGGGGCTGAGAGACTTCAAAGAAGTGTGACTATCCCAAGGTCACCCAGTAGCTGCATGTGGAGGAGCGGAGACGCGAACCCAGTTCACCAGATTACGAGTCCACTGCTCTTAATCACTACACCACACTGGCTGAGAAAAGGATGGTGTGCTGTGCCAAAAAGACATCCTGGGTCTTTTCTTTTTGGTCAACTAGTCTCTATGGGAAAAGAAACTGCATCCATAAATTATCAACGGGGAGGGAAAAATTGGGGGAAGTTCTCATTGGTGGGTGTAAGCTTTGCCTTGCTTTTAAGTTGCTGGTGTATATATAAAAAAGGATCAGGTTGCAAGTACTTATAAATATCTCTGTCTGAGAGCATGAAGAGCTGCTGGTAGTCAGAGCCCAATAATGGACTAGACCAGGGATGAGGAGTCTACAAACACCTCCCCCCCAATATGGACGACAACTTCCATCATCCTTATTGCCATGCTATCTGGTACTGATGGGAGTTGGAGTCCAAAACACCTGAAGAGCCGAAGGTTCCCCCTTCCTTGGCTAGATAGATGCTTGTAGTTTGATCTCCCTAAGGAGGATTCACCTACCATGGAATTATTATTATTATTATTATTATTATTATTATTATTATTATTATCCCAGCCAACAGATAATAATGATAATAATAAAAAGCAATAGAACATTAAACATTAGAAACTTTCCTAAACAGGGTTGCCTTCACATGCCTTCTAAAAGTCATATAGTTGTTTATTTCCTTGACATCTGATGGGAGGGTGCCACTACTGAGAAGGCCCTCTGCCTGGTTCCCTGTAGCCTCACCTCTCGCAGGGAGGCAACTGCCAGAAGGCCCTTGGTGCTGGACCTCAGTGTCTGGGCTGAACGATGGGGGTGGAGACACTCCATCAGGTATACTGGGCTGAGGCCGTTTAGGAAGTTGCAGAAGCCTCCAATCCTGATTTGTAACATTTTGTTGCCAAAGCATTATGGGAACACTGCAGATAGTGAAGCTGCTCAGCCCTGACCTCACTCTTCTCTGAACCATTTCAGAGAGTCCTCCCAAGAAATCTTGCTTTCACTTTGGGAAGGGCAAAGCAGGAAACAGTTCCTATGTCTCTTGATGATCTCTTTCGGAAGGGGAGACGTCTGCTTGTACGGCTTCGCTCATCCTCGCGTGACAAACTTCATCTGCTTAGATAATTCCCTCTTGTGCCCGATTGCTAGAAGTACGGTGGGTAATTAGCAGGTATGAAACAAAAACAAAACTAAGCAACACATGAACTGCAAGCTGCCAGTCGTGTTTATCATTTACACAGTGCTAATGATGTAAAAGGAAACTGTAAAGGCAATTCTTTAAAAAGCGGGAGGACTCTTGGCAAAACCTGTTTCTGGGGAATGATGCTCTTGGGGTCGTTTTCATGATCCAGGAACAGCAGCTTTAGCTATTCATCAATGTTTGTTAGGATGTGTTTAAATTTAATTCAAAAGAATAATGCATGGGCTGGTGGGAAAAGCTGCCAGAACCACGATTTGATAGCTCAGGGATGGATGATCAAGTACAAATGCTTTTAATGGAAGGTCTGTTGTGTTCACATGCTGCCAGAGGTTTTAACGTCCAGCCACTACTAATTCCACTTTTTCTCACAATAGGTCAGTATGAGGTGATCATTCAGGACAATTAAGTCATTCTGTGCTAGAGTAGTACAGGAAAACAGGTTGTGCTTGTACTTTAGACCTATAGGGCTGTCCCTGGTGAACAAAGCTGTTTCAGGGAATGCAGCCTTAAACCAGTAGGGGGAGCTGGAGTTTTCTGAAAAGGGGGTTTATTTGAACCCTCAGAGCCCATTATGGCAAAGTGGCTGTGATTTGTCAGAAGGAGGGCCTGAGTCGATTCTGAGTGCTGCTTCCCATCTCCTCCTCAGCAAGTTGTAAGAACGAAACTTTTGTTGTTGTCGTTATGAGGCCCAGCATAGCTTATCTAGCAGCGGCTAACCTTGCTCTCACAAAACTTCCAACATTTTACAATGAAAACAGGGACGTTCCTATGCAGGAGAAAGGCTGAGGGCAAGATCTGGAAGCTAAAGCACAAAGGTCCAAATGACAAAAGACAAGCAAGGCAGGCCACAGGCTAGGATGGGGATGGTGACTATTTTTCTGGCCAAGAGCCACATTCATTCATGGGCAACTTTCTGAGGACCACATGCTATGAGTGGGTGGAGCCAGAGGCAAAAGGGAGCAGAGCCATTGATGGGAATTTCACCTTCGTACAGTAGACGACTTTCTGCGTGCTCACAGTCCTCTTTATCCTACATCCAGATGAGCAAGAGTTTTTAGTGTTCAACCACACAGTCCAGCCAGGCCAGAACACTCAGATGTTGTCTGGGGAGCATGGTTAAAATAAAAACACAGCATTGAATTCCTGCACCTACATACTTCAAGAGTTCAAGTAAGAGTGGCAGGAGAAGAGAGGAGACATGGGAGTAGTGAAAGGCAGGGAATTCAATCCACATTGAAAGGAGGAGCTACCCAATTCCCACTTTTTGGAAGAATGTGAGAACCAAAACATAGCCATCACCAAAATTCACACTTCTCTGAATTTTGTGATGAAGTTATCCAGCCAAGTAATGTGTACAGAAATGCATATAGTAGGGTCAGGTGTGTGCAAAAATGCATACTATGGAGAAAATAACATGTGGAAATGCATTATAATGCAGTAAATTTATTTGCAAAAAATGTATGTGTTGGGCAAAATTGCATACAAACATAAATATTAGGAGACATTTGCACTAAAATGCTGATGATTTTTCATTAAAAAGAAAATCAAAAAGTGATGTAGAAATGTGAAGAACTGAACTTAAGATTGGAAACATGAGAAACCGAGAGAAGTCAAATTGGTCACATTCACCCATCACCACACAGGCGTGTTGTGGTTGTGGATTGTCTGTGCACAGAGATGTACACTAAGGTAGCTTAATGTGGTAGGAACTTCAAGTCAGTAATAACCTTTCAAATCAAACCATGGCATGGAGGGACACACATCACACGTCTCTTACAACAGGTGGTCCCATTGGGTTCTGGGGTTTTAGTCAATTGATTGGTTAGATTAACTATTACATTGATTCATTTTAGCACAAGGCTTTTGAAGAACCACAAGTGGCAGGAAACACATTGGGAGAGGCATCTCCCACCCCATCTTCTTCCACACATGAAGGAATGTCTTTCTAAGATGGCTATGACATTTTAGCATCCTCTGAAAGTTAAATGCAGCCATGGGCCTATGGCAGAAAATCATGAGAAACCTGAAGGTGCTAATTGGAACACTGGAAACGAGCCCCAACCAGAAATTAGCAGTGGGACCACATAACACCAATCCTGAAAGACCTACATTGGCTCTCGGTACATTTTCAAGCAAGGGACGCGGGTAACGCTGTGGGTTAAACCACAGAGCCTAGGGTTTGCCAATCAGAAGGCTGGCGGTTTGAATCCATTGCTCAGTCTCTGCTCCTGCCAACCGAGCAGTTCAAAAGCACGTCAAAGTGGAAGTAGATAAATAGGTACCACTCTGGTGGGAAGGTAAACGGCGTTTCTGTGCGCTGCTTTGGTTTGCCAGAAAGCGGCTTAGTCATGCTGGCCACATAACCCGGAAGCTGTACGCCGGCTCCCTTGGCCAGTAAAGCGAGATAAGCGCCGCAACCCTAGAGTCATCCACGACTGGACCTAATGCTCAGGGGTCCCTTTACCTTTACCTTAACCTTACATTTTCGAGCAGAATTCAAAGTGTTGGTCTGATCTTTAAAGCCCTAAACAGCCTTGGCCCTGTATATCTGAAAGAGTGTCTCCACTCCCATCATTCAGCCCAGACACTAAGGTCCAGCGCCAAGGGACCTGGAAGGGATGCTGGAAGCTGCCTGGAGTGGCTGGGGCTACCCAGTCAGAAGGGCGGGCTACAAATAATAAAATTATTATTTTTATTAGTGGGCCTTAGCAGGACCCTGAAAGCTGCCTGTGGGTTCTGATGTCCTGAATCCTAGGATTTTTGAAAGAGATCTCTTATTGCTACCTAACTGTTAAGAAGATATGCATTTCCCCCTATTTTCTGTCTGCTTCAACTGAATATATTTAGAGAAGCCTATGTTGGAAAGGACCCTGAGGCCTGGAGGTTTGGGCAACCGGCACTCTCCCTCTCTAACCATCCTTTCCCCCACCCCATCAAGTAATACAGTTCCTATCTCCAGAAAAGGGTGGCTAGTTCAGTTACAGAAAGGTTTGATCTGTGTGAAATAAAGAATCCCACAAAGGCACATTCTGTTCTTTCATCCCTGCTTGGCCTAATTGGTTCATGCAGCTAATCAAATATTTCATTATCCCGGATAAATATTCTTCTTTTGTTCTGCTCCTGTTACTGAAATAGATGGATTCACAATGCCAATGCAGGGCTGAACGATTCCGTGTAAGGGCTGAAGCCAATGCTCTTAAATGTGTTTTGGGTACATTTCCATTTAAATGTAAAATCAATGTGAAAGAACGACTCCTCGACTAAGCACCAAGTTAAGGTAGAGGGATATAAAAGGGTCGATTGCCCCAAAGCAAGGAAATGTCTAGTCAGACACATAACACTGGCCCAAGTGTATGGGCTTGAGGAGAGAGCAACCAAATCAGAACCTAAAACGAGTCCTTGTTGTGAATATAGAAACTGTAAGACAGGGCCTTTCTCAGAAGAGCTTTATGACAATTCAAATGTAGAATTGTTTATTAATTGATGAAAGTGTTGTAAATCATGCATAATACACACACACTGAGAGAGAGAGAGGTCTCCCTCCATTTTCTCACCATTCTGCTGTCTGCATTCCCTCCCCCATCACTTCATCCTAACATTATGACAGTATGGCAGAGCCAGAGGCATTACTTTTGCTTTAAGCAAACATTTGCCTATAGCATCTTCTTTACACTTGGACCACTGAGATGCCAGGAAGCACTTGGAAGCGATCCCTGGTCTGATTTGTACCACCTTGCACAGAAATTGTTTGAATTCAATCAGAGAGGAAAAGAGAGATGGTCACAGATATAGGGTGGTTGCCAGTGCTAGTTCTACTCAGAGAAGACCCATTAAAATGAATGGACTTCAGTCATGCCTACTAATTTCAATGGATCTGCTATGAGTAGGACTAATACTAGGTGCAACTAATAATTCTGAACCTTCTCTCTCCTTGCCCCTAACCTGTTGTTCTGCTTGCTGAAGGAGGAAAGTCCATGATTTGGTATTGGGGGGGGGGGAGGCTCTGTTTCTTCAAAGAGTCCTTCTTATCCCTCAAAGTCTCATTGAGGCCATTAGAGAAGGGTTTAGATGAGGAAGTGGAGCTCAGCTTCCTCACTGGGCCTTCTCTCCTGCTGCCTTCTTCCCCAAGCTGAGGCTTTTCAGCTGGATTCACAGTAGTTCCACCGCAAAATCCATGGACACTCTCCTCTTACCCCCTCACACCAAGTGTCCTCTTCCCTCTATTGTTGTTTAGTCATTTAGTCGCATCCGACTCTTCGTGACCCCGTGGACCAGAGGCACTCCTGTTTTGTCTTCTCTCTATAGGACCTCTTGATTCCATTCTGCCTCCCAGTTTTTCTCATCTACCTTTGAGACTTGGCTTCTAGATGAAGTTACTCCTGTCCAGGGGTGTCCATGTGACATCAGATTTGGGCAGCTGTGATTGGACCACATGCAGTCCTTCTTGCAGCAACAATGAAAGGGGAGGTCAGTTAAACCAAAGAGTGCAAGCTGAGGGTTAATTTGTTCTAAAAGTTTTAATGCAGTCAGTAGATACAGTGGCAGGAGTCACATGGGGATGCTTCCAGAGAGCATGGGTCTATAAGAGTCAACTGGTAGGGGGCAAGGTCTCTTCATGCCCCCCTAAAAAAATTTTGGAGGACGCCTCCCAAAACAAACTTGATGGGCATTGCCATTCAAAAGGTGTGCATGTGCCATGTCATGTGATCAATTATTTGGGATGGGGCGTACCTCCCCCCCCCCCCCATTTTATTCAAGTTGACATCCCTGCATGAGTCGTAATGAGGACAGGGCATGTTGCATGCTTAGCAGTTGCATTGAGCAAAATGAATTTCCTCCAGCTTTGGTTTATTCTGTATATAAGGGGCAGCAGATTCATTCTGGTAGAAGCCTCTCTCGGTATGCTCTGCTGCCATATATAAGGACTTGGTCTGCAAACTATTAGGTACAGCATTTTTACTGCTGCAGTTTTGTTCAGCCTATTAGTTTAAAAGTTTGACGGGTCCTGTGTTTTCTGGATTTAGTCTGTTTTCTTCAGCTGCTTCTGCTAACATGCCTAACCTGTGGCCACAAGGGATGGCAGGAGAATCATCAGTGAGTTAAGGTTGCCATGGTGGAAAATCCCAGGCCCAACAAGGACCATATGGTCTGACTCTGTTCAAGGCAGTTTTACATATTTAGAGCAGTAATGGGGAAGCTGCTGGTCCTCCAAATGTTTTTTGGCTCCAACTTCCACTTGCCAAACAACATCTGAAGGGCCACACACCCTCCCATCCCTGGTTTAGAGTTTATGGAGCAAGTGCCAGCTTCTGAAAAGGGGCAAAAAAATAAGACCACCACTCTGTATTGATAATGCACAAGAGAACCAGATAAAAGGAAAAGGGCTTCAGAGCAGTTTAAAGGGGTGAGTGGAGCTCACAAGACAGTTAAAGAGGAAGTGTGAAATAAAATGAGAGAACCAGCAGTTAATAAGAGCTCAGTAGCCGGAGCCACGAAAGCGTGAGACGGATAATGAGAAGGAAGAGGCTGCCTCAGACAACTGTGCTGTCAAGTTGCTTCTCCAGAGGAGCATGAGGGACAAGCATTACTGAGAAGTAATGGTTCATTTCACCATCGATCCCTGGTGGAGGAAAAGGAAATAAAATGCAAGGGAAATAGGCATGAGGTAATCAGCAGAAGTCATTTGAGTTAGCGGAGTTTATGAGAAGCCCTGAAATGAGAACCTAGGATTTCTTCTAGCAGAACAGGGCTTCTCTCTCCCTCCCTCCCCCTTTTTAGAATATGTCTATTCTAAAAACAACAACATTTATTTGGAAACAAAAATACCCTGCTTTATTGTGCATAGAAAGCCCAAGGACCACAGTCTCTTGTGCGTAAGAACATAATGTGAGCTTGCTGGATCAGGCCAATGTGCCATCTTGTTCAGCATCCTGTACTCAGAGTAGGCACTCAGGTGCCCACAAGAGCACTCGCCACTCCTGTGGTTTCTAAAACTGGCATGCAGAAGCATTACTGCCTCTGACCACGAAGGGGGAGCATAGCCATCATGGCTTGTAGCCATCCTTGTCCTCGTACTTTCTTTTCTGTCCTGAATCTTCATTGTGAGCAGCCTTCCAGCGGCCAAGACAAAAGTTGGGCAGGGCATGTAGCTCTTACCTTTTGTACCTACATTTCAGCCATGCAAGGACCAGAGAGGTTTGTGTACACATCCATCCATCAATCTGAGGAAGAGGCATTATTGCAGTTGAAAGACATTGTCTAGCCAGGCAAAAGCTGTCGAGGAGGGTGCACAGCATCAGTCAGGGGTTGTTTGTGGGGAGGTATATAGCCTGGGCAGAGTCCCGGGGGCCAAATGGGGAGACCTGGGGGGCTGCATTCAGCTCTTGGGCCTGAGGTTCCCCACTCCTGGTAACAACAACAACAACAACAACAACAACAAAGAACATTTCTATCTGTCACTTCTTTTTCCCTCTTCAGTCTTAACTAGATGCATTTGTTCCAAGTCAGAACTCCTAGCAGACCAGAGAGTTAATAAGACAGAACATCACCCCCTTGTGTCACACACTTGTCCATTCAGAGCAGCTGCCTCACCCTATCTCTTTACATTTATGTTGGCCTCTGATGTCTGCTGAAAGGGAGCTCTGCCCCGGCATTCACCTTTTCTCAAATGTGGAACATGTCATCCCATAAAACATCACCTTAATCATAACAACTGCACTTCCAAACATGGAACTGAGCATTTAATGTCTAATTGAAAGGTTCATGGGTGTTCCAATGAACCCACAAAATTAGCAAGAAGCAAAGGACTCGCAGCTTGGTGAAAGAGTGCCTGCTTCGCAATTCAGGTTCAACCTCTGTCACCTGTATATATCAAGCAGAAGGTGATGGGGGGAACTCCAAACTGTGACTCCAGAAAGCTCCTGCCTGCCAGAGCAGTCAATACTGGACTAGATGGGCAAATAATCTGACCTGCTATAAGGCAGCTCTCTATACTATGATGAGAACTTAATCATTTCAGCATTGACCATTGCATGATTATCTGCAATGGGGAGGCATGAATGGAGCTGTCCCTGGTACTGAAGTGAAGTATGCATGGAGGAATCTGCAGGATGTGAACTGTGGAAAACCCTAGCTGTTGTACTCTGTGCTTCCTGAATTCCCTATCTCCCGTGTCTCTGTTGAGCAAAGAATGCTGTGGTGGTTTTCTTCATTGAACCATTCATTTATTGGGTGTCTATTTGTTGTTGCTCCAAAGTGCATGGCTGTTCTGCATGACTCCCATGCATGACTGCTGCTGCTTGTGGGCTTCCCATAGGTATTTGGTTAGCCAGAGAACAGGATGAGATTAGACAGGCCACTGGTCTGATCCAGCAGGAATTTCTTCTGTGCGAGCCCTGTTGAGTTCAATGGGACTTACTTCTGAGTAAGTGCTTATAAGATGGGCAGCTCTGATTTTGAAAATCTTCCCATGCTTTCTTCCACCAGTCTGTCACTTTCATCATCCATCACTTTCTTTCCTCTTCGATATCCAAATGAATGGCAACACATGTGGCATAATAACTGTGTAAGAATGTGTAAAAGTGTGAAATAATGTGGAGATATTCTCATTGGTGTGCATTTGAAAAGAAAGAATGCATGATAGACTCAGTTTGTGTCAGTTGCTTTTAGAATCCATATCCTGGAGGTGCAAAGTCCTGTTATCTTAACTGATTTATTTTTGACAGCTTTCAGGCATCCACGTGTCCAGCCTTCTTGCAAATGCTTTACTCTCCACTGCAGGGTTGGGGTCCCCCGCTGATGGCTCTCAGGCAGTGGCTGATATGATCCCTCAACTTGTCACCCCAAATTATCCTTCCTTTCTTTCTTTCTTTCTTTCTTTCTTTCTTTCTTTCTTTCTTTCTTTCTTTCTACCTCCCCCATACAGAGCTCTACCAAAGCACGGGTTGATCTTTCCCCTTTTAGTCCTAACTGTGCCTCGGGATTCTTTGTTTAATTTTTATCTGTGAGTCACTTATTCCTACACTATTTTTGCTAACATTCCCGTCCCTGAAGCCCTTCTGAGAATAGCTACTGTAAACAAGCAGATAATAAATATATATTCTTTTCTATTAAAATTTCCCATGCTACCACTTAAAACAAATTAAATGCAAATAAAGCTGCAGGAAAGCACAAAATTGCCACTATTATTATTATTATTATTATTATTATTATTATTATTATTTTCAACAAAAAAGAAGACTCTTATGATAATTGCTAGTAATTTAAATATCACTTCTAACAGTAGCAAAGTGCTTAATCAGAAGCAGGGCTCAACAAAGCATATCACTAGTGGCAGGGAGCAACTTCTAATGGGTTCTTGGTGAACAGATAGCAATTTGTTTGTACCTCACAGACCCATCAGAGAATATAGTTCTCTCTCCCTCCCTCCTTTCTTTTTGTTTAAAAATGGCAAGATAGGAGATTCTAATTCAATCTTAAGACGCTCTTTCAGATAGTAAGAGTGGTTTTTAAGCAGAGGTTGGATGGCCCTGTGTCATGGATGCTTTAGCTGAGATTTCTGCATTGCAAGGGGTTGGACTAGATGTGATCCCTTCCAATTACTCCTCATCACAATTTTCAACCAAACAAATAAAAATTGGAAAATAACTGGTACAGACCTACAGGGATCTGCACCCCAGTCTCTGCGGGTCAAATCCACCACCCTTTTCTGTATTCAAGACTGAATCTGCACTGGGATTTTCAAAGGCGCAACTCTTCAGTGCTCCATTGTTTTCTTTATTATTACTTAAATTCATGTTTGCATAATCTGTCATTTAAGCCATCACAATTATATATAGCCAGTGAATATTCAGTTCGCAGCTTCAAAGTGATGAAGCCACAATTCAGATGATAATGAAAAACAAAACCCCTCCCACTTCCTTGAATAGAGCTCATACTGCTCAGAGTCCATTCCAGTCACTGGGAGTTCTGCATTGACTTCCCTGATGAATTATATTCAGGTCAGTGGATACAAAACAGACAATACAAAGTCAATGAGAAACTCCCTTTGATTGGTATGAAGTCTTTAATATACAGCTGTGCATTGATTTTGTACGGTTTTGTATTTTGCTTTGTCTGCATCTAATGGGATGGAGAAATGTAATTGCAATTTTTTGGTTGTTGTTTCTAGAAAATGGAAAATGACTCCTGGTTCGGGTGCTGTGCTGCATGCAGGAGGTTTTGGTGCACCATCTGAAATGAAATTGACTCCAGGCAAGTGGGGAAATTAGTGCTACCCCACTTGCCCTTAAAAAAAATCTAAAACACAAGTAGCAAATGTGATGACATTCAGATATTGTCGGACCACAATCAGTCTCATCCAGCATGGTTAATGGCCAGGGATGATAGGGGTTGTAGCCCAACAACGTATCTGGTGGGCACCGTGTTGGCTATCCTTGGACTACAACATGCCTAGGGTGAGATTTGCTTCCCTCCTCCTGCATTGATAAAAATGGAATGAAAGAATCATGAGGGAGGTGCAGGATCGTATAGGATGAGTGTCCACGTGCCTCTTTTATACTGTGAACTATGTGCAGGGAACTCAAGCCTGTAGCCTCTGAGCTACTTGATGGGTTCGTCCACACTTCAGCTTGTGCTGTGCCTAGAAAGCATGGGTCCAAGCAGTTT
This sequence comes from Podarcis tiliguerta, assembly GCF_965153285.1. Lineage (NCBI taxonomy): Eukaryota > Metazoa > Chordata > Lepidosauria > Squamata > Lacertidae > Podarcis > Podarcis tiliguerta. The sequence continues at coordinate 53,414,399 of NC_139543.1, read as the reverse complement.
TTCAATTGACCTCCACCTTCTAGGCATGGGTCCAAGCAGTTTTCCCCTTGCCCCACTCATTGCCAAGCAATAGATCAGAAGAAATGGCAAACTAGAGGAAACCCGAATTGCCATTTACTCTAGCTGAGTGCTAGGCTTGTTCCACTTCCTTCTTGAGTGCTTTGTGTTGGAATGTGGCTGGAATGTGTCCTTGAGCTGTGATAATGCCTCTTGCTTGCCTGAAAGGAGAGGTCTGTTTTTGTGGTTTGATGTAAAGCCCACCCTGACTTTTGCATGGCTGGGATGTAGCTTACCTGTAAAGGTAAGAGTTACACCCACTAAACCATTACATCTGCAGCAGAATAGGTCAAACGTAGGGTCTACTAGTGAAGTCCTAAACATGTCTACTTAGAAGTGAGCCCTGCTGTGTTCAGAGGGAGTTGGCCTCATAGATGGAAGGCAAAGATTGCAAAGTGTTGCAAATCAGCACGTATGCATATTTTAAAAATCAGTGTAAACAAGGCTTCAATTCTGTTGCTTTCTGTTGCATAAATCGTGGAATTTATCTGGTATACCCAGAGGAATGGAACCCTACCCTTGATTTGATTTGTTCATTAAGTTTCCTACATTCATGGTCTATTCCCTTGACTGTCTTGAAAAACACAATATTATTAGAAAGCTGTTTAAGATGGACACATATGACCTTTCACCTCTGCCCTCTATTAATCTTTCCACAGATATGCAAGCTGCTTCGATCCATCCTGGAAATTGTTTCCCCTTTTGGAAAATATATATATAGAAGAAACACTCAAGATATGGGCTGGGGGGGGGAGGGGAACAACTATAAAGAAAGGAGAGAGAAAATTAATTCATCGAAAACAAATGCACTGTTGCAAATGACTTCTGTTTTTCAGCCCACCATGTGATTGTAATTACAGAGGCACAGAGCTGGCTTTTCAGTCACTTTCTGGGTAAGTAATTTGTTTTCAAAGAACTGGACATCTGCAGAAGAGGCTCACTTGCACATTGCAAAAGGAGGAAGCAATTGCAATAGTTCCCCCAAATGTTGATTAGTCATGTTAAAATCGCTCCAAGGATCTTTCTCAGTCCTGTGCATAGGGTATCAAACTAAGCTGGGTCACCCATGGCATAAGGAGGTGACGTGTCTGACAATCCTGGAGGATTTTTTCTGGCCTAGACTGACACTACCACCCACCTTGCCAGTGCTGAGCGTCTGCCTATTCCCTAGCCCAGGCACAGGCAAACTCGGCCCTCCAGATGTTTTGGGACTGCAACTCCCATCATCTCTAGCTAACAGGACCAGTGGTCAGGGATGATGGGAGTTGTAGTCCCAAAACATCTGGAGGGCTGAGTTTGCCTATGCCTGCCCTAGCCCATTAAACAGATCCCATCCCAAGACACAGCTTCAGCTATATATGTACTGCAGTGCACATTTGAATGGTTCTATGACTTTTAACCCACAAAAAGCCACCATTGTGCTAACAGGGGCGTAACTAGCTGCTCCAGCCCCCAGAGCGGAGGGATAGGGGTGATCCACGCACAGAGGTGCTGCACGGGGGCGTCATGGCGATCCGTCCAGGGGGACAGTGCGGCGAGCTGCCCATGGAGTCTGCCTGGCGGGCGCAAGCCCCATGCTGCCATTTTGAGCAATGCAGGGGCCCGAGCCACCGCGTCACTCCCAGGAGACGTGTGGCTCGGGTGCACTGCAGGCCAGGCCCCGCAGTAAGTGCCGCCCCCGCGGTGTGCCATTTTTTACACACACACACACCCCAAGGGTGATACCCGGTGTGGTCTGCACCCCCTGCACCCAGCTTCCTATGCCCCCTGTGTGCTAGATCATATTACAGACAAATCTCACGTTGCGGAGGGAGGGATATTGTGATCCTAAATAGATGAGATGAGGAGGAGCTGTCATCAGATCTGCTGCCATTTAAATTTTTAGCACAGACCAAAGACTGGGGTTGTGGGGAAGGAAGCATTTTGGATTGGGACCCAAGCACGGATAGAAGAGCTGTGAATATAAATCAAGAAATAGTGTGCATGTGGGTGAGTGAATGGATGTGAAATTACGCAAGCAGAAGCCTAGGGTAGATTGCAGTATATTATTACGCAGGTAGAAACCTAGGGTGCCTAGGCAAAGAGGAAGGGCTGGCAATCTAAAACTACATAAATCACACAGCTCTAACATGCTTTATTTTTTCAGCCCTTTGACGTGAACTTCCTCCCCTTGTAATTACCCTTCCACATGACACCTTGTTTAGTCCCTGCTGATTTCTCTGCCCTCTTCCCCCACCTGGCTGTTAGTATAAATAGACATTATTTTTGATGGGATTTGTTAATGAGTCAATCAGCAGTTTATGCCTCCTTCAGGTGAGGGAATTCTATCCTGATATGAGTGTGTTTGAGAAAGAGGGTGGGGGAGGTGGAAACAAACACAGTGGGAGCTTTGCAAAAAAGCACATGTAAGAAAATATTATAGCCCAAGGAAACTAGGCTTTTTTTGCACAAGATATAGGCTTATGTTATCTATTCTCTGGTGGGGGAACAAATAAGCTTGCTTCCTTTTTCTTGCTTGTTAAGATGTTGTTTCTTACTATTTGCAGTAAACAGTCAGCAGTTTAGCTAGACAGGAAGGCAGATTCTGCTCTGGAATCCAAGAATCACAGAATTATAGCACTGGAAGGGAATCAAGGGACCATGCATATTCCAGCCTGAGAACAATATTAAAAGGAGTGGGAAAATTCATGGGGTGATCTGAAGACAGAGTATGCATCCATATATCCCTCCCTACACCCTTAGATCTGCTCTGTATTTCCCCCACCCCTTTTACTAGTGCAAGACAAGTGAGGGTGCAGACAATGTTTTCCTTGGGCACCTTCTCTTAAAGAATAGTCTATCAATATCAATAGCCTTTGGTTACCTCCCCACCTAGGCTTTGTCAATGGGTAAATATGTCTCTGTTTAGGAGAGCCTTCTGCAGATAGGCAGTTCTGACTGACTCTTGGGTATGCAATTCTTCACAGGATAGAGCCTATATAACTCTCTCTCTCTCTCTCTCTCTCTCTCTCTCTCTCTCTCTCCTGGGATATGTGTGTATGGATTGTTTTTGAATTGCTTTGAATTGCTTTTGATGATTTTAAGTAAGTTTGGTGAGTATAAAATATAGATATTATGTGGGCCACAGACAGCAGGAAACCCTTCAAACAGATTCATAGCCAGTCTTCTTTCCACTGGTCGCTCCAGTATGAGATACATTGTGTGGGAGTCTTTTAAACTGAAAGGGATTTCTGAGTCAATATGATTCATTGGTTAAATGGGGCAGGGGGAGCTCTCCTTCTTCACTCAACCAGCGGTATAATGAAAGCTGCCACTTCTCTTGCCCCTAGGTTGCCAGACCATAATTACGTGCCAAAATTCCATACAGCATTTTCAGGATGAAGAAACTGGCAAAGAGAGAATGTGTTCTCTTGGCAGCGGTTCCCTGTGGGGTCATGTCAACAAACAACCATTTGCTCGCTTCCACAGGCCTCCCATTCTTCCAGCCAGACCATTCAGGCCAACTCCAGATCAAGATCTGTCACAAAGCTCACCTTCAAAAGACCCCCTTATTATCAAGAGCCCAGGCGCCAGCAGTTGGGAGTCCCCTGTCCAGCTGACAACCTGCATTCACAAATTCAACTCAAAATATTGTAAGGGAGCACATATTAATAATTTTAGTCTGGACATAACAACAGGGCACTGTTTGGGCTACAACACTTGCAAGCATCATCTGCTGATCCTTAAACTGTGGCCCGATTGGGTGGGGTGGGGAGCTTGCAAGGGTGATGGGGGGAGCAATGCATGACATCCAGATGTTGGGAGCAGCTGGGGTGGAGACAAACATGGTAGCTATGCTACTTTGACCCTGCTTCCCCTCTGCGGAAGAAGGAGGAGGTGAAGGAGCTAGTCACTGAAGCAGTGACACAGTTGTGTCTGTGCTTCACCTCCACACTTTTTGGACATTGGGGGGGTGGCACCTACCCCCAAAATATAAGGGGGTGGCAAAAGCTCCAGGGAGCTGAGCCCCCTGGTTAAGCTACTGGTCTTGAGGGCATCTTCAAATCTGCCATGTAGGAATATGTCATAATCCGTAAAAGACAAGTTAACAAGAATAGTTTCCCACCATAACTGGAGAGGCATTGCAGTGAAAATGACCCCCCCCCCAAGCAACAGGACATTTGTGGTATTAAAAAATATAGCATGATTATAGCAGGAAGCTGCAAGACATGCACTGACTGGAAACGAAGCAGCGGAGCCACTCGTGAACTTTTGAAAGCGCAAACTGTATCGAAAAGGGGAATCATGTACAACCAACGTGAGCACAGATCATCATTACAAATGCGCAATAAAATGAAAGCCTACAGGGGTCCTCTGCCTTTGAGAACAGTCGCAGTTCTCAAGCTCTCTATAAACAGCTCTGCACCGGGTGTTTATATACAAGCTGCAACAAGATTAATTACATGCTGGCTTTCTCATTTCACGTGGAGGACCCTTGCTATCACTCTCTGCTAGGCATTCCAGCTTGCAGTTTGCCCAGTTCCAGAGGTACTTTACTGCAGTGAATGCGCAAACTCAATTGGACAAGGAAAGGGATCCCACTTGAGGGTTGGTATTGCAAGGACCAGAAGGCCTCCTTCTCTGTGTATTGTTTCAGCACAGAATAACAACACTGGGAAACAACAGAGGAGGAACATCCAACTAGGTGGACTCCCTGTTCCCTGTCTGTCATTCCCTATGGTATCTGCAGAATTTACTGGTGCCCAAATGGCATGGAATGATTTCTTGCTACGGTAGTAAGTTTGAAGTTTGTGACAACTGCCTGTGTCCTCCTATGCCCAGAGATCATGAACAGCGTTTATTGCCAGTTTGTGTGTTTCGGTTTGGCATATGGTTCTGTGCGTCACCCCAAAGGAATCTTGCGAAACCATGCCGTGGAAGGGAAACGGCTGGCCTCTTTGACAAAATTAGGTTAAAAAGTCACGGTGGGTTTGCTGTGTTTTGCACAGTGAAGGATGTTGACTGCAAAACTCCAGCTCCCAGAGTCTTCTCTCTTGCTTTCTCTCTCTTATTAAGTGCACACATTTCATTGTATATGAAATATGCTGTTGTGTTCAAGCAGTCGCCGTTTCTTATCGGGAGTCCTTGTGATTAATTCAGTGAACGTCTTTCTCTCTGCCAGCACAATGCATCACAGCCCTCTGCTGGAACATGCTAGAGCTACTCAACGCAAGAGAGTTTTCTGGTTCTGGTTGAGAGTACAAAAGCACTTCCCGCCTGCTTTTTGCATTGTGAGACATCCTGTGACAGAAGATGGCTTTGTATAAGATCCAAATGCCTATCTAGTATAGCGGGAATGACTGAGGTACCAGTGCAAGCTGTCTTATTTGGGGTGTACACGCCATATCTATCCCTTGATTCTAGCCAGTGTGGAAGAATACTTTGAGGAACTGAGTGATCCCAGATCAGTCCATTGTATGCTTTCTGCAGAAATGAAGTGAACAAAGCCTCTCTGAGAAGAGATGCCAGGGAGTGAGTACTGATTGGGTCCTATACACATGTGAAATCTAAGGCTGCAGTTCCAACCGTGCTTGCCTGGGAGCAACCGTCACTGGGTTCAGTAGGGCTTAAAGCTGCCCAACACTACAGATAGAAGGTTTAAGGTGAATCTTGTGACTGGTGTGCACACCCAGTAAAAACCACCATTCACTCTTATATATGGGGGGGGGGAACCATTCGACTTTTAATTTTCCAGCTGGCATTTGAGTTGCCAAGCTGACACCTGCTTTAGTGACTCTCAGAAAAATCTGCTCTCCCCTTGTCTTTTTTTGTCTGTTTTTTTAATAATAATAATAATAATAATAATAATAATAACTTATTCTTGTTACATTTATGTTAAGCTGCTTTGAGCATTTGTCTGAAAGGAAAAGGTAGCAAATAAAAAGAAACTTTTAAAACTACATATGTTGTGATGTCACACAAAAGGCTGCTTATCACTTTTTAAAACTTATTTAGTTATTAAATTTGTATCCCACCCTTCCTCCCAAAGGAGCCCAGGGTGGCAAAGACTTTTGCATGGAAAAACAAAATACAATGAAAGGTTGTAGGAGTGGGGAGGCCAGTGTTCAAATTCCCACTTGGCCATGAAACTCGCTGGGTCTGCCACAAGCTCTCAGCCTAAACTACCTTACAGGGTGGTTTGGGGGGATAAAATGGATAGGTTAGAGAGCCATATTTGCCACCTTGGATGCTTCGGAGGAAAATCAGGATATAAGGGGAATGATAAATGAATAAATGCACTCTGCACTGTAAAATTTTGTTGCAGGTCTTATTTGTGGCCAGTGGTGTTGTAGCCCTTGTGTTGTAGACCAGCTCTTGAGCCCTGGCTCTTTATTCCTTGGTCAAGACTCAGGGCACCTATAGATTTGACCCTTTGCCCACAGGGAGAAATGTCCAATTGGCAGCATCTTCCTTCCCTGTGTGTAGGTAGAAATTTAGCCACATTAAGTGAAAGGAATCCTGAGAGCCACACTTGTTTAGTCGTTTAGTTATGTCCGACTCTTCGTGACCCCATGGACCAGAGCACGCCAGTCTTCCACTGCCTCCCACAGTTTGGTCAGACTCATGTTTGTAGCGTCTAGAACACTGTCCAACCATCTCGTCCTCTGTCATCCCCTTCTCCTTGTGCCCTCCATCTTTCCCAACATCAGGGTCTTTTCCAGGGAGTCTTCTCTTCTCATGAGGTGGCCAAAGTATTGGAGCCTCAGCTTCACAATCTGTCCTTCCAATGAGCACTCAGGGCTGATTTCCTTAAGAATGGATTGGTTTAATCTTCTTGCAGGTCTATGGGACTCTCAAGAGTCTCCTCCAGCACCATAATTCAAAAGCATCAATTCTTCAGCAAACAGCCTTCTTTATGGTCCAGCTCTCACTTCCATACATCGAGAGCCACACAGATATATATTATTATGCTAGCAGTCCTAGCAAAGGAGCTTTCCCGGAAAACAAACCTCAGTACAAATATGAATCTAAATCTCAACCATCTGTAGAAGCAGCTTGGGGTGAGACCTGAAAAGTCACACAGAGGTACCAAAGAAAACCATTGGTATTGGTATGTGTATGTGCTTGTGTGTGTGTGTGCGTTGCAAAGCTTGAATGCTGAAAAGTAATGCTTTCCCCAGTTCCCCAACTTGGAGTTAGCGGCACATTAATCACAGTTGCAGTTTGCAGAGAAGTATAAATCGCACACAGCTGAGGCTTCGCTGATAACTGAACGTTGTTGTTTTAACTCAATCTGGGGGGGAAAGAAACCCTGAAAAAAACCACAGAACCTCTGGTGGTGTCCATTCATCCTCTTGCTCAGCAAATACCTCCTGTTTGCAGTTTGGAGGATACTCAGTTCTGCTGCAGGACAAAATGGAGAGCAGTGGGAGAGCATGAGCAGATCTGCAGAAGAACATTGGCACGTCCCCAAGAGCTTAAAAAGGCAGGTAGCATCAGGCAAATCTGTTGCTATACATACACAAAGAAACACACACACACACACACACACACACACACACACAAGCAGCAGCACTATATAGAATAAGAATCAATTTATTTGGATAAATATAGCTGCAATCCTGCATATATAGTTCCCTATAAGTAAGCTCTATTGAACTCAGTGGCCCTTACTTCTGACTGCATACCGTATTTTTTGCTCTATAAGACTCACTTTTTCCCTCCTAAAGAGTAAGGGGAAATATGTGTGCGTCTTATGGAGCGAATGCAGGCTGTGCAGCTATCCCAGAAGCCAGAACAGCAAGAGGGATCGCTACTTTCGCTGCAAAGTGATCCCTTTTGCTGTTCTGGCTTTTGTGAATCAGAATATTTTTTTTCTTGTTTGGCTCCTCCAAAAACTAGGTGCGTCTTATGGTCTGGTGCGTCTTATAGAGCGAAAATTACGGTAAGTTGTTCAACTTGCCAAACAGCTGGAGCCCCTCAGCCTGCTGAAATGGAGGCTTTCCCTTTAAGAAATGCAAACCATCTTGCAAGGAAGGGCTGCTATTGAAAAGGCTAGTCAGAAGCAGAGAGCCCATCAAAGAAAAGGAAAGATGTGTCCAGTGCTATTTTTCTAGAAAAAGAGGTACCGGAACTCACCATGAACGCCTTCCTTGTTCTCTCATAATGGCAATGCCGCCCACCTGAGAGGTGCCGGAACTGAGTTCCAGTGAGTTCTGGCTGGAAAAAAGCCCTGGATGTGTCTCATCTCTACATCAATGTTTCCCAGACTTTTCCCCTCATTTACTATTTGAAAATTGCTGGTGGTCTTGGCAGACCACTTACTGCTTTTTCTGCCTGTTGTAGCAATTGTAGTATGCTGTGCCAGATGCTATACGGTTTTTTTAATTGTATTTTTGTTCCTTCTTTTATTTTAATTGCATTACAGTTTTCATTCTGTGGGAGAAAAATCAAAATACAATTCCAAATCAATATGAATATTTAATATGGACAATCCCATGTACCACCTGAATGAAGCTGACAGACAACTGGTGGTCCACAGACCGTAGTTTGGGAAGCTCCACTCTGCATTCTTATTTTCCTTATTCCTTCTTACTTCCCCCATGCTAATCTTAGGTACTCTGGCAGATGAAACCATTGCTCCTGCTTGGGGGAAATCCTGAAGATGTGCATCTTTGGATTCCCCCTCCACAACACCAAGGTAAGTAAATGGATCACTGGAGCAGAGGGAGAAGGAAGCAGCCTTGATAGCCAGGCATTCACAGGATCTAAGCATATGGGGTCCAGTTCATCTCATACCTGCTTGCAATACCTTTATTAGGTCAACCAAAAATATCATGTCATTGTGGATGTCTTTATTCAAACACACATAATACCTGTCTGGATGTGAGCACACAATCACATCTGAAGGCAGCCCTGTTTAGGGAAGCTTTTAATATCTGAAGGACTATTGTATTTTAATATTTTGTTGGAAGCCACTCAGAGTGGCTGGGGAAACCCAGCCAGATGGGTGGGGTATAAAATAAAATAATAATAATAATAATAATAATAATAATAATAATATCCTTTTGATGCAGCAACTGAATCCATGTACAAGTGAGCATAGATCATGGATGTGTCTACTGTTGGAAGTGCAACACTGGTTTGAAATTCAAGGGTTAATTCTGTTAGTGTTCAAGGCAACTAAGCAAGAGTGGGAGGTGTTGCTTGGCAACCAAGCAGAGTGGCATGATCTTCCCTGAGGGAGCACATGCTCTGACTGACTTTTGCAGTTCTGAAGGAGGTCTTCCTTCCATGTGCAAGGCCTGAACGAAGAGAGGCAAATCCTCTCCGCTTGTTTCTCCTCAAATTATATACTGTTTTTGTTCAGTTTGCTTACTCGAGTGTTATCAGGATTTGTTTTCTCTCTGGACTCTGTCTGCATTATTTAAGGGACTTTGCTAACTCATGTGTATCGATTAAATCAGAGCACAAAGATGCAATTTGTGTGCACATCAAGATGCCTCTTTGGGATCTCATTCTCAGCATTGGTATGCTCTGTGCTGGTGTTTACAGTGGTACCTCGGGTTAAGAACTTAATTTGTTCCGGAGGTCCATTCTTAAGCTGAAACTGTTCTTAACCTGAAGCACCACTTTAGCTAATGGGCCCTCCCACTGCTGCCGCACCGCTGGAGCACGATTTCTGTTCTCATCCTGAAGCAAAGTTCTTAACCTGAAGCACTATTTCTGGGTTAGCGGAGTCTGTAACCTGAAGCGTATGTAACCTGAAGCGTATGTAACTCAAGGTACCACTGTATTAGTAAACTGTAGGGAGAAGTATGGCAATTGGTGGATAAAGTGTCCACTCCAACATTAATTGCAGAAATTCCCCAAATTAAAATGGATAGCATACAGAGTTCTGGGGCAGAGGGAACCTATGGAGCAAGGGGAAATGTACTAATCCACAGAGTTTCTGTGTGAGTAGCACACAGGGTTCTGGCTACACACATTGCTTTTCCCTACATCTTTATCCTCCCTGCTACAGTGAAACCAAATCTTAAACCTTCTGCCTTTCCGGTTACTTCCTGCAACCAAGCCACTATCAGGGGACACAGGCTGAGTTTTGTGCTAATTCTGCTATTGCTGATCTCGCAAAAAGAGAAAGAGAGAGAGAGACAATAGGGCATTTCAAACATCATGGCTTGATATTGTGCGGAATGGGATGGCAGCCAAGGAATCAGGACATCTGGTAATGCAGCCATCGTGCAGAAGTCCTTGGGGACTGGGAGAGAGTCTTAATTAAAACAAGGAGCTCTTCTATTTTTGCATTAACCTATTGTTATCTTCACTGAAAGACCAGACTCGTTCAATCCCTCTCCTTCCTCTCTGACATTGTTTCATTACCCTCTCTCAGCAGCAAGGCTTAAATTGATATCAAGTCCATTTCATCTGGTGTGCAGATCGAGTGAATGGGTGAGAGCACTGGTTTATTAGGAGAGAGGGAGTTTCCAGCTGAGTAGATACCAAATGGACCATTTACGATGGGACTAGCATGATGCTCCCTTCTCTTCTGCACAGTATGAGAGTGGTAGGAAAGTACATGCTTACCACTGGTGTACCAAAAAGTATTAGAATTATAATCACCCCTCTACCCAGGAGTTCCAGCAATCGTGAGCACTGAGTAACTTCACAACAGCTTTCTCAGGTAAAAAGATATTTTCCCAAGGATAGCCTTCATGAATGAATTTGGACCCAGCTTCAAATTTCAAATCTTCTTCTTCTGTAAGTTTCTGCTTTATTGCTGCATTCTTCATTTTCGGTGTTCAAAACTCTCTCTCTCTCTCTTGAGTATCCAGATGTTGTCATACTACAACTCCCATCATCCCCAACCACTTGCCTAAGCTTGCTGGGGGATGATGGAAGTTGCAGTCCAAGAACATCTGATGGGACTCCAAGGTTGAAGAGCACTGCTCCACAACTTCCAGTTACAAAATCCAGCTTTAATTAGTATAGTTTAGGTTAGGATTCTCTCCTGCCAACCTAGCAGTTCGAAAGCACATCAAAGTGCAAGTGGATAAATAGGTACTGCTGCGGCGGGAAGGTAAACGGCGTTTCCGTGTGCTGCTCTGGTTCACCAGAAGCAGCTTAGTAATGCTGGCCACATGACCTGGAAGCTGTACGCTGGCTCCCTTGGCCAATAAAGCGAGATGAGCGCCGCAACCCCAGAGTCGGCCACGACTGGACCTAATGGTCAGGGGTCCCTTTTCCTTTACCTAGGTTAGGATTCTAGTTCAGAATGTGCTTTTCTGAGTGCTCTGCTCCACTCACCCACCCACATGTGTCACTGTGAGAATAGCTAGATTCCAGCCCATGCCTTATTATTTATTCCCTTGCTAAAGCTTATTTCACCTGTATGGAAAGTTGTGTGCTGAACACTACATTATCTAGCCTTCCTCTCCTCTCACATCAAGGTGTTCTATGACTCTCAGTGGGTGATTGCCTCTGTCTAAAAATAAATGGTGTTATGATTAGTTTTCACTTGTATGTTGATTTAATTAAATTCTGCCATCATAACATGCACTGTGGTGCAACGGTGTCATCCTCATGTTATTAAAAAGGGCCACCTTTGTTCTTTTTTCTGAACTCCTTTTCTTTCCTCCTTTCTCAGTGGTTTCATTTTTGATTGAAACTGTTTTCAAGTCAGGATCAGCTGCAATAAAATAAACCTACAGAACCCAAAAACGGGGGAGGGGGAAAGAGAGCAACAGCTGGAAGTCAAAATTGTGGCCAAAATTGCCAAATGGATCATTTTTCAGCAGACAAAAAGATTTCAACAAAATTATTGCTGTTTCACATTTTCGAAGTGCAACTAGCTTGTACCACTACTTTATTTATTAGATTAATATTCCACTCTTTTCTCCAAGGAGCTTAAGGTGGAGTACAAGGTTTTCCCCTTCCTCATTTAATTCCTACTGCAATCCTGTGATTAGGCTGAGGGACTATGAAACGTCCAAGATCGCCCAGTGGGATTCATGACTGAGTGGAGATTTGAACCCTGGTCTCCCAGGTCCTAGTCTGACACTCTAATCCCTACATTTCTCTATCTATCTATCTATCTATCTATCTATCTATCTATTTGCACCTAATGAAATATGGAGCAGTTTGCAGCTTTTTTTTTTACTAGCCACACATTTTAATCATTGTTTAGTATTGTTGTTGTTTTTTAAATGATGTATTTTAGCATTCTCTACTGTCTTGAAACTGTAGGAAAAACACAAAGGTATATAATAGTGTGTGTGCGTGTGTGTAACAATAAATATACCTTTCCTGGAAGTTGACCCACTGAATTCAATGGAAGTTACTTCTAAGCTGACATGCATATGCAATCCTATGCATATTCTACTTGGGATAAATTCCCAGTAGACACAGTGAGGCTGACTTTTGTGTAAACGCAAATAGGATGGTGTTACTTCCTTAATGATGTTAGAGAACAACCCCAAAATGATCATGCTTGGTGTGGTGAGGCAAGACTTCATAGGAATTTCAGACGCACAGGATTCACATGACCCTGTTCTCTTGTGGTCACAGCATCCTCAAGGCAACAGTGACAAGAGGATAGGAAGTCCTAAATCAAAGACTTGGAATGTATGAAAGCAAGCAAACAGGACATCCCCACCCTAAGCAGCATAAAGTCATCAGTTTTACTGTCTCAAAGAGGGCAGAGGGAAGCATGATCATAAAATGATAAAAATATCAGTTATGAGATTTATACCCATGTATATGATCAACTTGTTGTCACATGAAAATACAATTCACAAAGGTGCATATGTTGATCGTGCTAAATCGTGAAGGTCAGTCAGCCCACTCTTTTCATAAAGGAACTTATTTATGAGTAGATATACTCAAATAAGGCATCACTGCCCATGCAGCCATTACCTGAGCGAATTTACCAAGGAAGTTATCTGCTAGTTTCTATGAACAGGAGTCTTCCAGACCAGCCTCCCTCAACCTAGTTCTCTTCAGGTGTTTTGGCCATCAATCTCAACCAGCATGACCAATGTTCAAGGATGAAAGGAGTTGTGGTCCAAAATATCTGTAGGGGAACCAGCTGAAGAAGGCTGCATTGGAGTGAATTAGAAAGTTCTTCAATCTACTAGATACAAACTTCTAGTCTGTATCTCCTGTTTTGAGTTCTTGCAACTGTATCTGTAAAAAGTGACTCAATACTTGTGAAAAAGAAAGGGGTGGAGAGGGAAAATGTAGTTAATTATTACCTCTGTTTTAACTTGTCCTTGGACACAGCATCATGTCACGAGGGATCCCCGCAAAAGCAAGAAACAGGCACATGTTTCTTGTCTCACATGTAAAAAAGGGGGAAAGGGGGCAACGAGTTTGGCCTGATGTATAAAATATTAGAGGACGCGGGTGGCACTGTGGGTAAAAGCCTCAGCGCCTAGGGCTTGCCGATCGAAAGGTCGGTGGTTCGAATCCCCGCAGCGGGGTGCGCTCCCGTTGTTCGGTCCCAGCGCCTGCCAACCTAGCAGTTCGAAAGCACTCCCGGGTGCAAGTAGATAAATAAGGGACCGCTTACTAGCGGGAAGGTAAACGGCGTTTCCGTGTGCGGCTCTGGCTCGCCAGAGCAGCGATGTCACGCTGGCCACGTGACCTGGAAGTGTCTCCGGACAGCGCTGGCCCCCGGCCTCTTGAGTGAGATGGGCACACAACCCTAGAGTCTGTCAAGACTGGCCCGTACGGGCAGGGGTACCTTTACCTTTACCTATAAAATATTAGATAAGATGAATCATAGAATCATATAACCTTAGAGTTGGAAGGGACCCCAAGGGACCCCAAGGTTCATCTAGTCCAGCCCGCTGTAATGCAGGAATCTCAGCTAAAGCATCCATGACAGATGTCCATCCAACCTCTACTGAAAAATTTCCAATGAAGGAGAGTCCACAACCTCCTGAGGGAGTATTTTCCCACTGTTGAAGAGCTCTTACTGTCAGAAAGTTCCTCCTGAGGTTGAGTCAGAATCTCCTTTCTTGTAACTTGAAGCCATTGGTTCCAGTCCTACCCTCTGGAGCAGGAGAAAGCAATCTTGCTGCATCTTCCATGTGACAGCCCATCAGATATTCGAAGATGGAGATCATATCTCCTCTCTTCCAGGATAAACATACCCAGCCTTCAACCACTCCTCATAAGGCTTGGTTTCACACCCTCATGTCCGTCTTAAGGAAGAAAGCACATCCCCACTCTTGCTGTCCAGTGGTAACAGAGATTGCATGTACAGTGGTGCCTCACAAGACGAAATTAATTCATTCCGCGAGTCTCTTCGTCTAGTGGTTTTTTCGTCTTGCGAAGCAACCCTATTAGCAGTTTAGCGGATTAGCGCTATTAGCGGTTTAGCGGCTATTAGCGGCTATTAAAGGCTTAAGGGATTAGCGGATTAGCTGCTAAAAGGCTATTAGCAGCTTAGTGCCTTAGAAAAAGGGGGTGGGGAGCGAAAAAAAATCTCAAGACTCGCAAGACATTTTCGTCTTGCGAAGCAAGCCCATAGGGAAATTGGTCCTGCGAAGTGCATCGAAAAACAGAAAACCCTTTCGTCTAGCAGGTTTTCCGTCTTGTGAGGCATTCGTCTTGCGGGGTACCACTGTATAGACAGACATCCACCTAGATATGAGCTAAGAGCTTAACCCACTGAGTTGGAAGGGGACCCCAGGTGTGATCTAGTCCAACCCCCTGCAATGCAAGAATCTCAGCTAAAGCATCCATGATAGGTGACCATCCAAGCTCTGCTTAAAAACCTCCAAGGAAAGAGAGTCCACAACCTCCCAAGAGAGACCATTCCCTTGTCAAACAGCTCTTCCTGTCGTTTAGTTGGAATCTCATTTCTTGTATCTTGAAGCCATTGGTTCGAGCCCTACCCTCCAGAGCAGGAGAAAACAAGCATGTTCCCTCTTCCATGTGACAGCCCCTAAGATATTTGAAGTATGCCCAAAGGAAAACTGGGCGGAAATAATCAAGAGCAGCAGGTATCAAAGGATAGCCTGCCAAATACCTGACTTACTCTTGTGCTGAATAAATCCACCACAGAGCTTTTCCCACTGCCTGTGCGTGGTGTGGAAGAGGCACACTGCATTAGGAGGCAGCCACAGAAAATAGAGAGAAAAAGCCAGAGTGGAAGATAAGAGATGTTTTGGTGACATCTTGCCTTATCTGTCCTCTCCCTGAGAAAGCTGTTACAGAAGGGACATGGACAAACAAGGTTTGTTCTGGGGCTGTGTGCTCTTAAAAGTTGTCTCTTCTCTGTGGGCAGAGAAAGGAGGGGCAGAGAATGGAGGCTGCTCCCTTAGGGCAAATGGGGCACTGCCCCACCAAACTCAGATTTGATCCCCAAGTCCACCAGCCTTCTTACTCACATCCAGATCAGTGGGTGCCCCTGACTCTCTGCTTCTTCTTCCTTAGTCTTCCTGAGTGTTGTCCTTGCAGAACTCAGCAGGGAACAGGATGGGGACAAAACTAGAATTAGTCCACATTCCCACGATACATTTAAAGTGCAAGGATGCCACTTTAAATAGTCGGAGCTTTCCCAAAAGAATGCCAGAAACTGTTCAGGGTGTTGAGAGTTGTTAAAAAAGGTAGAGGACCCCTGACAGTTAAGTCCAGTTGTGAACGACTCTGGGGTTGCAGTCTCATCTTGTTTTACTGGCCGAGGGAGCCGTTGTTTGTCTGCTCCACACAGTTTTTCCGGGTCATGTGGCCAGCATGACTAATACACTTCTGGCGAAACCAAAGCAGCGCACGGAAATGACATTCACCTTCCCGCCGGAGAGGTACCTGTTTATCTACCTGCACTCTGACGTGCTTTCGAACTGCTAGGTTCGAGAGTTCTTAGAGGGCTCCTATTCACTTCTGAGAGTTACAATTGCCTGTGAAGAGGGATTCATACTGAAAACAGCTCTGGAAATTGTAGCTCTGGGAGGGGAATAGGGGCCTCCCATGCTTGATCTAGTTCATTATTGTCTACAGCATCTTAAAAAGCAGA
The DNA here is from genome assembly GCF_965153285.1 of Podarcis tiliguerta. Lineage (NCBI taxonomy): Eukaryota > Metazoa > Chordata > Lepidosauria > Squamata > Lacertidae > Podarcis > Podarcis tiliguerta. The sequence continues at coordinate 53,398,339 of NC_139543.1, read as the reverse complement.
GACATCACCTTGCCAACAAAGGTCCATATAGTTAAAGCTATGGTTTTCCCAGTAGTGATGTATGGAAGTAAGAGCTGGACCATAAAGAAGGCTGATCACCGAAGAATTGATGCTTTTGAATTATGGTGCTGGAGGAGACTCTTGAGAGTCCCATGGACTGCAAGAAGATCAAACCTCTCCATTCTTAAGGAAATCAGCCCTGAGTGCTCACTGGAAGGACAGATCCTGAAGCTGAGGCTCCAATACTTTGGCCACCTCATGAGAAGAGAAGACTCCCTGGAAAAGACCCTGATGCTGGGGAAGATGGAGGGCACAAGGAGAAGGGGACGACAGAGGACGAGATGGTTGGACAGTGTTCTCGAAGCTATCAGCATGAGTTTGACCAAACTGCAGGAGGCAGTGGAAGACAGGTGTGCCTGGCATGCTCTGGTCCAGGGGGTCACGAAGAGTTGGACACGACTAAACAACAACAAAACTGGCAGGAGCTCTCCAGGATTTCCAAACCCTCCCTGGAGATGCTGGGAATTGAACCCGAGATCTTCTGCATGCAAAGCAGATGCTCCTCCATTGAGGTTTGGACCTTCCCACAGGTAGAAGTTGCAGCAGGAAATAAAATCCTGTATGCATTTTGGTGGGGGAGCTGGGGAAGAACCTCTTAACAAATCACTGTTTGGATCCAAATGACAAAATCATCTCTGAAGTATGGAATTCAGGCCTGGCAAATTGAAAGCACCCTTCAAATGTTCATTTCTGCAATCAAAGAAGCAATCAAAGAATCCAAAGCGGTGTGTAAGCAGGGGAACTCTTTATGTGAACTCAGCCATCATCCAGCCCTGTCATTTAAATATGTTTCTCCTCCACAAGAGGCACAAAGCTGCTTCTCTGGAGTGTGTGTTAGGAGAAGAGCGAGGGGAGCGTTTCTGCAGGTAATTAGCCCTGGCTGCTAATCACATCAGCCAAAGATGATGAGCAAATTAAAACTTCAGCCAAGCAGTTAGTCTGAAGGTTTCCTCCTGAGTCCCAGAGCAGCAGAGCTGGTTACCGTGAATCTCTGATCTGTAAATCCAAGCAATGGAAGGAGATCAGGGCTACATTCCCACGGGAATTGAAAGGCCGGCTGTAGATCCAGGCTGACAACATCTAATCACCAAAAGGAACTGGTGGACCTCTTGCTCCATCTGCTTGCCAAAGGCCCCAGGATGTGAACTTCAGACCAGTAGTTGAAATCCAGCCCAATGAAATGAGAGCCGAGGGGTCAAATTAAATGTGATGTCAAACTGGTGTGACTGCAGTGAACGTGTCTCCCTTTTTTCTTCTGAGACCCTATCTTCACTATGCATCAAAGGCATCATACCTTTAAACAGTCATGGCTTCCCCCAAAGAACCCTGGGGAGTGTAGTTTGCTAAGGTTGCTGCATGTTATCAGGAAATCCCAATTCCTCTCACAGAGCTACAATTCCCAGAGTTCCCTGGGAAGAGGGATTGATCGTTTAAACCACTCTGGGAGGGGAATAGTGCAGATGGGGCCATAGTAACGGCCATGGTGGGGGGCTGATCTAGATTTGGACTACAGTGTGGGAGAAAGGAGGTTTAACCCTGCACACACACACACACACACACCAACCCTGATAAAAATTATCGTTCTATTAACTGTGTAGTGCTGGTGGAAGCTTCACTGCTGGGGCAGGTAACAGCAGCTTTGGTGAAGGAGCTACTTTCATCAGGACCACAGTGTTGGGAAGAGCTCACCAGCACAATGTTGCCCTTCTCCCTACCATCCCCCGGATGCTCTTTGACATTCGAGGTATAGGGATGGAGGAGAAATGTGCTTCAGTTTGCATTTAAAGACAAGCCTAATTCATGCTTTCCCAAACAAGACACAAACTAACATTCACACTGCTCTGAATGTTGCAATGCAATTCTCCAGTCAAGTATTGTATACCCAAAATGCACAAAGTGTGCATTTAAGTGCATATATTCATGAAAATGCATTCTACTAGGGGAAATTGCTTTGCAAAAATGTGTTTGCGGGGGGGGGGGTACACACAAATTCTAATTAATTTTCATGAGGGCTTTTTTTTAAAAAAAGAAAGAAAACTGATGTGAAAATGTGAAAAACTGAACTTAAGATTGGAAAAACGAGAGGCTACGAGAAACCAAAACTGAGATTTGCATATCATAGATGCATACTGTTATTGATTGTAAATTGTTTAAACTGTTTTTTAAATTTGCATTGTTTTGAAGTTGTAACCCACCCTGGGAAGGGCAGGTAAGAAATCAAATAAATGGTCCTAATAAGGATGATTAATAGTAATGCTTTATTCAGCTCTCCTTTGAGAATCAGGCATTTCCTTAATGAAGTTTCAAGGAGGAGGAGAACAAGTCTTTGGCAACAGAAAGAGGAAGGGACCGAATAAAGGGCAAGAGTTTAATTTAGCTTCATCTTCTTGCAGATAAACATTTACGTTGGTCTAAAGGCCACTGGAGAAGTTAACTGCACCCATTCTGCGTCAAAGATGTGGGATTTCTGCCACCTGCTTCCAGCTCTGCTACGCGGGCTGTCCTATCCCTTTTCCTCCCCCAACTATTTATGGATTCCTCTCCCCTTTGCAAGCTGGGCTTGTAAGCAGCTTTCTGCCAAAACAAGCTCTGATGATTAAGCTAACTACTTCACAAGGCTCAAGGCTTATACCTCCCCTATTTACTGTTCCAGAAATAACTCAGGAAAAATAAAAGCAGATCTAAAAACCTCAGATATGCAGAGGAATATTGGGAAGGTGTTGAAAGAGCCAGGTACCCTCTCCTGATCATGTTGAGGAAATGTGATGTCAGAGGAGCGGAGGGTGGTCTGTTAAGGCAGATGGGGCAGTGCTCCACCAAGCCCAGCCTGGTCTCAACCACCTCTCAATGACCCAGTGGCATAGTGTGGGTTGCCAGTGCCCGGGGCTGTGCAGAGGGCGGGGTGGGAGGCAGGAAAATGGACAGAGTATGCATGCACATTTGACTGCCTAACAGTGTCTACATCACCCAGGAGATTGCAGCCGCAGGGATAAGAAAAGAAGAGTTGTTTCACTGTTTGGAAAGGTCACTTCCTGTTTCACATGGAGAAGATGTTTCCCACAGAGTCCAGCGACGGAGGCACACAGCTGTATTGGGGCAGCACTGGGCATTGAAATGTTGTGCCACCTATCAGTTTTGCACTCCGGGCAACTGCCCCTGCAATCCCCATGTTATGCCACTGCACCGACCTGTCTTCTTACTTACAACCAGTCTAAAGTGTGGCACTGCCTATCAGTGCGGCTGCACACCAGATTCAGCTGAGGCCCAAGCTAAATCAGGCCTATTCAGAGGGATTTGGGACTTGGTCACGTTGGGCTGAGACAGCCATGGACCACTCCCAAGAAAAGGTAGGAGCCTGACACAGTCTCTCTTTCCTGCCTGATGCCCTGTTCCTGAAGCAGTACCCTGCAGGATCCATGCCTCCATACAACAGCTGTTTCACAGAGGTTTCATTCCTGCAGGATCCTTCACAAGCCAATTCCCCGCAGAGCTTCCAAAGGAACACCCCATATAGAATTGACCCCCTGCCCATACACTCTTGACTGGCGGGGGTGAAGAAGACACAACTTCTCCTTCTTCCACCCGCCCTTGGATGTGTAATAATAATCATCATAATATTTGTAACCCTTCCATCCAACTGGGTTGCCCCAGCCACTCTGGGCAGCTTCCAGCACATACGAAAACATAATAAAACATTATGTTTCATTCACTTTATATAGAGAGTGAGAGAACTAATTAAACATTAACCCCACCCCAAAGTAATTAAGGACTGGATCCAGGATGTGGTGGTTGGTTCCTGGGTTGCTCTTGCAGGAATGGACAGGAATGGATTGACAAGGGGGAGATCTTTACCAGCCCCAGCCCCACATGCCATCCCATTCTAGATGTTCCCCTACCATCAGGAACAGATTTGAGCAGTGCTGGATTTAGGACGGTGTGGGCAGTTCCCCTGCATAGGGCACTGACCCGAGGGGCACAAAATTCAGAAAATCCAAAATTGATGAGTTCCATTGAGAAGATCCATTTTCAGGTGCCATATTACAAAAGTTTTGTGGGGAGTGGGGTTTAAGGGGGCCATAAGTACCTGTCTTATGCTGAGTGTGTCCTTGGTTTTGCTGAGCACGGTCTACACTGACTGGCAGCAGCTGTCCAGGGGTTCAGGCAGGACTCCCTCCCAAACTAGAGAGGCCATGGGTTGAACACAGGACCTGCTGTATGTACAAGCAAATACTCTGCTACTGAGCTGCAGCCCTGGAAGCAGAAATGCCCTGTTCCCTATGCAGAAGATAAGTTTGCTTCCAAGACTTCTCTATCCAGCATCCTCAGACCCTCCAAGTGTCCCTATTTTCCAGGGATGTTCCTGATTTAGAGAAGTCGTCCCAGTTTCTGATTTGATCCTGGAATGTCTAGGATGTCCCTATTTTCACTGGAGAAATGTTGAGGGGCATGGAGCTATCTAACTTCTGAGCTGTCTGAAGGCAATCCTTTATGGGGATGTTTTTTCTAATGTTTAATATTTTTTTATGTTATATATATATATATATATATATATATATATATATATATATATATCTGCCCAGAGTGGCTGGGGCAACCCAATAAGGTGTGTGGGGTATAAATAATAAAATTATCACTATGGAATGGGACACCCCTATTTTCATCAGAGAAATGAAATGTTGGAGGGCATCCTTCCCTGTAAAAAGAGATAAGACTTTTCCTGTAAGAAGAGCCTTAGGAGCTGCGGCCTCACACAGTTGGACCCTGTCAGGGCAGCATATAAGAGCATTCTGCACTGCACACTGAGCTCAACACACATTCTGTTGCCATTAGCTTCCATATATTCTACATTTTCTTACAGATGCACGGAGGCATCTGCCTAGAAGAAGGGAAAGGGCACGAACCTTTCCCTTGGTGTGGCAGCAAGGCCTCCTGGGAGCTTCCCAGCCACCAAACGCATTCGACAAACAACCATCCCCCTGCAGTAATAGCCCCACGCTTGAATGGTGCCACAATAAATCAGTGTTCTGTGCACATTACAATACATGGTCTCCCTGCAGTGTGCTGCACCCTGCTCTCTGCAGCTCACTTTCGATTCCATCAGAAGGCATTGGCTCCCTACCAGAAGATGCCCAGTCTTTTAGCCACAAAGAGAAAAGGTTCAACATTACCATCCACTGCAGAGTAAGTACATAACTTGCGTATATACATATTTTTTGCAAAACAGTCATAACTCGGACTGTCAGCTCCCTGAAGAAAGCATAAGCCCTCAAAGCCTGTTGGGGATGTTGAATTCCTGTCCCTGACCTCCACATGTTGATCAGCTCTGAGTTCATAAAGCTGGCAGGCATAAAAGCTGCGGACAAGCAGGCTCTGTGTACACAGAGCTGATCAAGGCTTGGAGGTCAGGGGGAGATGACAGGACACCCTGTGTCCACCTTTGCGCACTCTGTCAACGCATTCCAAACATGTGTAAAGGGCTTTAGCTGATGACTCATGTGCATTTTAATTGATTAGTCAACTAATCCATCCAATTTGCATATGAACCACACAACCATTCTGAAGGAAATAAAGCAAATCTCTATAAACTGAAACGACAAGTAACGGGAAATGCAGCATTTAGTTCTTATACTGCAGCCAGGATTTCAAACAAATTAACTGGTTCACATTTGCAGAGCCTTAGTTTTGAGCAGAAGATACTTTCCTTTTCCTTCCACTTCAATGATTCCCCCTTTAAGACCGTGGAAGGTAATATAAAGGTAAAGGACCCCTGGACGGTTAAGTCCAGTCAAAGGCAACTATGGGGTGCAGTGCTCATCTTGCTTCAGGCTGAGGGAGCCGGTGTTTGTCCACAGACAGCTTTTGGCACAATGGAACACGGTGATGGAAACCAGAGTGCACAGAAATGCTGTTTACCTTCCCACCGCAGTGGTACCTATTTATCTACTTGCACTGGCATGCCTTTGAACTGCTAGGTTGGCAGGAACTAGGACAGTGCAACGGGAACTTACCCCATCACAGGGATTCAAATCGCTGACCTTCCAATTGGCAAGCCCAAGAGGCTCAGTGGTTTAGACCACAGTGCCACCTCCAGTTGGTGTAGACCTTTAGTCCGAGTCCTTATAAAGCAGATAACTATATTTATACCTTTCTCCCCCACCATGGGAGATCTGAAAGGTGGCAACATGAGAACAGGTATTTTCAGCGGTGGCTCCTCACCTCCCTGGGGAGGCACACCTGGGGCCATCTTTACATATCTTTCGGCACCAGGGGGAAATATTCATTTCGCTTTTAACTATATAGGGGCTTTTGGCGAGGGCAATTTTGTTAAGTGCTGGGTTTAATGTATTTCTTTCTTTCCTTAAAATATTGTAAGTCACATTTCGTTGCCATGGCAAAAACTTGACTAGTAAATTTAGTTAGTTAGTTAGCTAGTTAGTTAGTTAATAATAATGTGCTCTTTCCTGACTAGCATCATTCATCACACATATTTCTTTCTTGTGACAGAAAAATGCCAAGGTGTGTATTTTTACTGTGTGTCCTCACTGGGGGAAATGCTCGTGTACTTTTAACCAGCACACCACCCAGGGGGGAGGGAGAGCTACACTTAAACCTGTACTCATTGTAGTAATTGTCCCTCTTGACTACCATAACCTTTCTTGAGCACAAGTTGAATCATCTAAGTGCTTATCTTTCCATTTTCAACTTTAGAGACTTTCCTTCCTGCTTGGATCCTACACACAGCAGAGGAAGCACTTTTCATAAGCACTCAAAGTGCTTAGGATGCCCCAATAATCTTTGCCACAAGCCAGAGTGCTTATCCTGCATATTACGGTTCAGGGAGGAGTTGAGGCTGAGAGACAGCGGGTGAGTTCCCTACCCAGCAAGTTTATAGCTAAGTGAGGACTGGTGATTTTTAGCATAGGCAAGTGGTGTCCCCCAAATGTTTCTGAACTTCTCCAGTCAGCTCACATCACTGGCCATGTTGTCTGGAGCTGACTGGAGATGGGGATCAAGCAACGTCTAGAGGGTGCTGCGTTGGCTAGCCTGGGATAGCTTGTCACACCATTTCCTACATTTCTCAAACAATATGGCAGGTATCCCCTAGGAGAGAGGCAGGGAACATTTGTCTTGAGTACTTTCTGTGGATTGCTTGGCAGTAGTGGGTGAGGCTAAGGATTAAGGGGGTGGGGTAAGGGCACATTTGGCTGCATTGCAGCCATGTCACAGTTTTCTACATCTTCTTCTTCTTTGGCAATCACTTGTAGCTGAGTAAGATTGTCTTCCATAAACATGGTTTTAAAAGTGAGTCGGTAAGTGACTGTGGAGGCCAGTTCTGGATCCACATGTCCTTCCACAGTGAGGACATAGGTTTCCGGGTTGGAGTTGACCATGGTGAAGGTTTCCTCTTAGCACGTTTCTCCCTTTCGTCCTGAGTTCAAACGTCTTCAAAACCCATGACACCTTTGGTAAAGGCTGTTCTCCAATTAGAGTGCTTGCAGGCCAGTGTTCCCCAGTTGTTGGTCTTTATACTACATTTTTAAAGATTTGCCTTCAGAGGGTCTTTGAACCTCTATTGTTGACCACCAGTATTGCGCTTACCATTTTTAAGTTCAGAATAGAGTAGTTTCTTTGGAAGACAATAAATAGGCATCTGCACAACATGACCAGTCTAACGAAGTTGATGTTGAAGAATCATTGCTTCAACACTGGTTATCTTTGCTTCTTCCAGTACACTGGCATTAGTTCACCTGTCTTCCCAGGCGATGTGTAAAAATTTTCGGAGACACTGTTGATGGAATCTTTCAGGGAGTTGGAGATGACATTTATAAGTGGTCCATACCATACAAGCATACATAGTACAATAGCTTTGTAAACAAGCGTTTTGGTTTCCCTGCAAATGTCCTGCATTGCAGCCATGTCAAAGCTTTCTACATCACAACCACAACCACACACCTCTCCATTCAAACTAGCAAAAGGCATTGTTTCAGGTCAAGACACAGTCTGGTTGGGAAAAGGAGAATCAAGGTTAGTGGGGGCATGACCTGGAGAGAGGGTGTGATTTATGAAGAGTCTTAAAGGATAGATATAGAGGCACTGTGGGAGGCACATTTGGCCTGTAGCTCTGGGAGGGGAATAGGGATCTCCAGCAACTCTCAGCACCCTTAACAAAGTAAACATCCCAGAATTCTTTGGGGAAAGCCACTTGTGTTTGAAGTGGTTTCATACTGCTTTAAATGGATGGTGCAAATGTGGCTACTGTGAATGGGATACAAGCCAAATCATACACACACACACACACACACACACCACCATCCCTAATCTCCACTTGAAGAAATGAGATCTGTTAGCATTGTCAAGGAAGGACTCTCCATCACTCGGGAGCAGACTTCAAGAGTTGGGCCGCCGAAACATGGCACATGGCTACACAAATGAATCACAGCTCTATTAAGTCGCCAAATGTAATCCTGACAGAGACGGCAAGGGCTTAACGTTCTCTCTCCCTGATCTCTTCCCCCTTCGTCTCCTCCCTCCATTTCTCTCCCCCCCCCTTTTTTTTTTTTTTTTGCTTTGATTCTTTTGACAGCCAATTTCTTGGAGAGTTACTCTAGGTTACATTGTGCCACCTCTAATGGAATTCAAAGCTTTAATTCAGAAAGTGGCCACTCTTGACCTCCAACCCCATTGCCACCCACTCTGCCACCCCCTTCTTTCTCCGTCACCATGGCAATGAATAGCGAGTGGGGAAAAATGGGAGCAAGTGAAGTCTAAAGCTTTTCACACCAAAAAAAAAAAAAAAAAACAGAGAGAAAGATGAATGAAACTCATTCATCACTGAGTGAGAGACCCAGAGAGAAGTACGACTGGAAAAGCAAATCGTAAGAGAGGGGAAGGGGGAGAAAGAAATGGAGGGAGGGGAAAGGGGGGAAGAGAACACGGGAGAGAAAAAGATGACTTCATGCAGGAAGTTATGTGATCTGAGAAAGAAAATAAAAGGACATACTGGTAAGAATGCAGTCCTCTTTATAAATTAAGGGCTTCATTCAACAACAAATCAGGAAGATGAGGCAACTTCCCCCCAAAAAAATTTGCAGGGAGGGAGGGGTTGTTTGCATTAATATGTCATAAACCCAATGGAGTATTTGGGATGCTCAAATTCATGCCATACCAAAATCTCCAATTTTTCAGACGTTTTCCACCCCTCCAAAACAGATCATTATTTCCCATGGCGCTTTAGAATTTCCTCCAAATTTCTGTGGATGCAAGTGTTCTCAGCTTATCAGTGCAAGGGTAGCACATTTTTTCTTCCCAATAAATACTTGCCCCACACTTTGCAGCCTTGCCAGCTGCCCATGCTTCCTGATCTGAAAAATCCCCACGAGAATTCTCTCATGATGCCATCCCCTGGGCTTTCGTTGCAGCACAGGCACCTGGGAAGGCTGCATTGCATGAACTGCTGATGAGGTGATTTGCAGAATGAAAGAAAGGACTCTCACAAACACCCTTTTGCCACCTTGGGTAAGTCAGGTGAGCATAGGGAAGGGGGAGGAAATAATTCCTCATTCTGATGGAGAGAAAATTCCAAGTGGAAATTTACTCCACCATTCCAATGAATGGGGAAGAATGTGGATACAGAAGTCCCTACTATAACTCTTCCTGTCACTGGGATTGCGTAAACACAAATTTGACTTTTTTATAGATAATAGTGCTCTGGTCCATGGGGTCACGAAGAGTTGGACACGACTAAATGACTAAACAACAACAAATAACCAGAAATAAATCCTTAAAAGTACAATAAGTTGGACATTACTGGAAATAATTATTTCTCCAAACTTTTAAATTTAGATGTCTAGTTTACTGGTGCTGTCCATTCTTCTTCTTTGGCGATCACTTGTAGCCAAGTAAGATTGTTTTCCATGAACATGGTCTTAACTTTGAGTCGGTAACTGACTGTGGAAGCCAATTCTGGATCCACACGTCCTTCCACAGTGGGGACATAGGTTTCCGGGTGGGAGTTGATCACGCTGAGGGTTTGTCGAATGTGCCTTTTTGTACATATTAGTTGGCTGGAGAACTATTACAAAAATTAGAGAAGTGCTCGTTTCAAATGATGGCTGTGTTTTGTTTCAAATATTCAGTCACCCGTCTGCGCAGCAGCACTTAAGAAAGTGCAGGTACAAAGACAGGACTCAAAACTATTAAAGATCCAAGTGGAAATTTAGATCTTTGAAAATCTACAGCAGAAACTGTTCACGGTCCAGTTTCTTCTCGACAAGTTCTTCCTTAAGTATTCTCTTTTTGTGTTTCTTTATAAGCAAGATAATTGGATTGGAATGGACTTAGCAGACAGATTTTTTCCCCCCTGTACTCAACAGACTAATTTAAGCAGCTTTTAGGTAGAATGCTGTGAATGGACACTGGATTAGTGCTGTCTGTCATCATAATGTGATTTTTATTTTTACAAAAACATTTAAAGTTTTTTCTTATAACTGCCAAACCTCCATTGGGATAACCTAACATTGCAACTCCTAGACTGGAGGGATGGTTGGGGCTTGGAATCAGGTCTCTGTTGAGAGCCACATCAGGAATTTAGCATGAAGTTGAAAAATGCACACAACACCCATAGAGCACAATTCATCAAGTAATGCAACCCTCCTTGAAATTAAGCTGGTAAGCGGGGACAGTCCTTGATAAACACATAGGCCTGGCATCCTTGGCCACGCAGTGCCAGAACATCCATCAGTAATGTAGGAATAACACCTATAATGTCATGGCTTGTGATGTATTGGAAAAAACAGAGGGATTGAAATATTCAGAAAAAGTGCTTGCACAAGAGGTCTTAGACTGGGATGAAAGGGTGCGAGAACTGCCTGAACCCTTATATTCCAGCTCCATCACTGAAATCACCTGCTGGAGTATCACTGGTCATTTTCTGAGCTGGCGATGCTCATTTGACAACAACAAGGAACTGAGCCTTTCGTGTCATCAAACCATTCCTTTGAAGTATTCTGCCAACAGATATTCAGCAGGCATGTTCTGTTGCAACTGTTTAAACAACTGCTGAAAACTTTTCTATTCCATCAGGCTTACACAAGCAAGTAAGAATACATCTCTCCAAAACAGTTATCTGCTTATGGTCTTCACCTTTTTTATATATGGTTTCTATTGTACCTGTTTTATGTGAAGTCGTTGTGAAATGCTTTGTGAATTTATTGTACATACATATTTTTAGAAGTAAATATAAAATAAATGAGATACACTAGCTTGATTTAATTATAATATCACCTGAGCACTTCTCTCTCTCTCTCTCTCTCTCTCTCTCTCTCTCTCTCTCTCTCTCTCTCTGAAACGCTTCACAAATTTGTGTGCCATCCTTGTGCAGGGGCAATGCTAATTTTCTCTGTATCGTTCCAATTTTAGTATATGTGCTGCTGAAGTGAGCACAGCACTTAGCACTCTTGAACGCTTCTTCAGTAACTGCCCATCTTAAAAAGCTAAATGTTTTCTCAGTTTTGCCTTGTAAGGCTATGCAGTGAAGGCACACTTGTTTGAGAAATTGTCACACTGCACTTATGGGTCCTTTTATTATCAGCCTCAGCCAATGTGAGCAATAGTGAGGGATGAGGGGAGCCGTAGCCCAATTGCATCTGGAGGACCAAAGATTCTCCACCACTTTTCTAGATTCAGGGAGAAAGAATCTTACATTTTAAGATAACTGGATATGATAGAAGATCCACAATGAAATTAGGACAGTTTTCCCAACCTGGTGTAGAAAAGGAGAAATCTGTCAATTTTGGTATCTCATTTTTCCATTCTTAAATTTCATTTCCACATATCCATGTCAGGTAGTATTTCTTAAACAAAGTCCTCATGAAAATTTATCAGCATTCCAGGGTGAATTTCTCCAAATATACACAATTCTGTATGTCCTCTTCACCAATATATAGATTTTTAATGCAAATTTTACCCTGGTTAATGCATTTTTGCACACATTACTTTGCTGCAGAAATGCATTGCAAAATTCAGAGAAGTGTGAATTTTGAAAGAGCACATGCTTTTTTCAAGAAGTACTAAGTAAGTTCACCTTTAAATGATCTGAATTTCTTCCTCCATCCCTGGCTTGGTGCTTTCCAGATGCGTTTGGACTCCAACTCACAGCAACCCCAGTCAACATGGCCAAATGCTGGGCATGCTGGGAATTGGTCCAGTATCACCTGGAAGGCCACAGGTTCCTGTTCTAAGACTTCACAGTGCTGCATGTTGGGCTCCATGATTTTATAATAATTACTTAACACATTAGTGAAGAATGGAGGGGGGAAAGATGATGTGATAAAGGTTCAGAAATGTGCCATGAAGGGTATCCTAATTCAGTTATGAAACCAGCACTTGCCTCCTAGCAAGCAGAGATGGTACTGAAAATTAGAACTTATGCAGTCAAAGAAAGAAAGTAAAAAAAAGAAAAGGTCCCCTTCTAAAAAGAAATTGGATATCCAGCCCAAGCGATGTTGATGGAAAGGAGCAATGTTGGCAGGCAAAATGTAAATTGGAGATTTAAGAGAAGCCTAGTAGCAAATTTGAAGAACGAGGAGGCAAATGCAGGCCGACAAGTCATAAGGATTTCTTTAAGTACACCAGAAATAAGATGCCTTGTGGGAGAGGTGGTGGGCCGACAAGACTGGGAAGCTATGGAGGGGCAATCAAAGGGGATAAAGAGATTGTCCAGAAAGTAAATCATTGCTTTGCTGCAGCTTTTTCTGCAGAGCACAAGGAAGAAATGCAGAACCTTCAGGGTCAGGCAGGTATGAAAGCCATGAAGCAGCTGGGATGATGCAGCAGCAGTCAAGATTTCATAGGATTTAACAAGATGACTTGCATTACTGCAAATTGGCTTTACGGAATCACCTAGTCCAGTGACGGCCAAATTTGGCCCTCCAGCTGTTTTGGGACTACAATTCCCATCATCCTTGGCCACTGGTCCTGTTAGCTAGGGATGGTGGGAGTTGTAGTCCCAAAACAGCTGGAGGGCCAAGTTTGGCCATTACTGACCTAGTCAATCAAAATGGGCAAATTTCCCTTTTTCGCACCGCCATGAGAATCACTCCTTCATTTTTCAAGTGTGCTAACTTAGCAAACCTGGGTTGTGAACACAAGCCCTCTTCAGGAATTCGGAATCCAGGAATAGCAAAGTAGCTTCTGAGACACTGATGGTGGAGAGCTATGGATTTATTCGGATTATACCCAACCCACCAGCTGGACTTCAACACATTGAATGTTTGAAGGATCAAGGCTGGGATTCCCTTGGAGGGAGTCCTGTCAGTTTATTATTATTATTATTATTATTATTATTATTAGTTATTATTGTGTTTCATTTATGAATAATCTTTCACGTAAGTCTTGAGTCACTTCACAAGCATGTAAAAAAACCCACAAAACTTAACTTTCGAAACAATATAAAACACAACTAAAGATTGATAGTAGAAACTGCATTCCAAATGCCTTGCCCAACATATTCTGACTCTCAAGAGCCTTTTATCAGTGGAATATGTGGGCAGCTTCTCCTTCTGCACAAGGAGCGTTATAACACACTGCAAATGCATAGAAATGTAAAACCATACAAGATTACCCAGTTATTATTGCATATCCTATTGGCCATCAGCCAGATACTGTACTCTTGCATATATATATTAAATAAATATATTAAGTTTCCTTAGACCTAGTTGGTTTTTTTTTGTATTTAGTGTGTCAAGGATTGTGTTCTCCAGCACCAGCTTGATGAAGCTAAGCTAGTCTGGATCTGGCCAATGTGTGGGTGGATCGACCAATGTGTGGATGAGATTCCTTGATGAGGGAAGAGGTGGAAAACAAATGTAATAAATAAATCGTAAGCCATTCTTAGTACAGAAAGGTTGCTAAGAATGGGGGAAGAATGGAGGTTAGAATGAACAATGCTGACCACTCAGTAGCAGTCAATGCACATTACCACTGTTAAGAGCAACTGCCTGGATTTGATGGTTTTCCTTTTTGCCTTGATTCTTCCCCCCCCCCCCCAATGTGCGGCATGTACTACATTTCAAGCCTGCAGACGGAGCCAGTGTTGTTTGCTGGTTTTCGCACAGCACCTAGAGAATTTTCAAAGCTCTGTAAATAATGCATAACTACAACTTGCTGGACAGCCAAGTGATTTGTCTGTTGTTGGGCCAGCTTGTGTAGGGAAGAAAAAAATGATTAACTCCGCCACCGATCACAATAAGCTAATCTGGCCAGAGAAGGCAGTAATTGATCATTTGGCCAGACATCCAGATGTACTGCACGTTGAAGTTGTCGCATGGCCAGGACTAATTTCAACCACATGAACATCTCACCACAGCAATGTGCAGGCAATGCAAAACTATGCAGTTGATTGAAATGATTAAAGATGCTCACATGGGGACCAACCGCCTTCATGGGCTCGGGTCAAGGGTCAGCATGAACAGTCCCTTGCCTAGGATCAGTACCCCAACAAGGGGTCTACTGACAAGAGTCCCCTGGACCTTCTCTTGCTCTTCACCATTGCAACCTGCATGTTCATATGCACCTCCCTCTGGCCCAGAGGGAATGAGATTGCAAAGGATAGCAGTGGCGAGGAAGAGGAAGAGTAGCTGTCATTGTATGCTTCCTCACCGCACCCGCTGGGCAAGCAAGCAGGTGTTAGGAATGAGGAAGTAGAGTAGCAGCAGCAGCAGCTGGCAACAACAGCAAGATGCTGGTAGAGTTTTCCTGACCAAAGGCAGCATTCTCTCATGGGCAACATTCTGGAGGCCTCATGGCCATGGAGAATGTGGCCAGAGGCAAAGTGGGTAGGCTTACATATAAATGTGGGTGAGGCAATGGATATGACTCTTATCTTTGTACACAAAGCAAATACCAGCCATGCAAAACCCAGAGGGTTTGGCTCAGATGCCCACACACATCCAGGCAAGCGGGAGGCAGGGTTGTGACTCAAGGCCACATTCCAGCCAGGGAAAGGCAGTCAAGGAGGTTGCAGAGCAGGACTGGTGAGGGAGATGGCTGAGAGGCAGATAGGGAGGCCTGCCTCTAGGCCTGAGCTTACTTACCCCTGGGGTAGAACCAGTGGGAGGGGCAACTGCAGATGTCCTGTGGAAGCCCCTCCCCTTAAAAAAAGAAACTTGCTGCTTGCACTCACCCCCTGAAGTGGCAGGCCAAATCAACTAAAGTCAACTGAAAGTCAACTGAAGTCAACCAAGTCAACAGAAAGTCAACTGAAGTCAACCAAGTCAACTGAAATGGCCCATATATAGTCACATATTTCGGGATCCTAAATTACCAATACTGCCCTTGAGGCTGACAAGTATTGCCTAATGCTGCCTGTAATGTTCATTCTGTAAATACCCAGCAGCAGAGTTATTTTCTGCTTCCATGAATGGAAAGAACTACCCTGAGTTACAGTAATTAACCAACTCAATGGAAGCATCATGGGACCAGCCCAACTCTCAAAAGTCGGTGGAGTTTCCGGCAAACAGCAGCCTCAAATCTCTTCAGACGAATAACCACAAAAGTGCTCAGGAAATCCAAACTCTGTCAAAGAAACATTGGCTTTCCTCAAAGTGATCCTCAGGTAAAATAGCTGCAGATCACAGCCAAGAGGATTTGGGAATAAATGGAGAAAGTCATCCCAATGAACTGGCAACTTTCCTTAAAATGCATCTCTGCTGCTCAATTGCAACAGCTTTACAGTGACTTCTGGCTACCAGCAAGACAACCATAATTCTAATATGCCACATATTAGAATATCTGGATCTCTTTGACATGCACATTCCAGAGGCAAGGCAGAACAGGGTGGAATGAGCTTTGAAATATGACTGAGCTATTATCTTAAATTGTCCTTTCTGCTAAGTGTGGTAGACAGTGTATCCCTGTAATTTAATTATAATGATAGGGCATACTCCAGCCAAAGTTAAGCACTGTTAAGGCTCATCTATTTCAATGCGAGAATTAAGTATGTGCTTAAATCTCCTCCACTAAAATTAATGGGATTTAGGCCATGTCCCAGCATTACATTTAGCCACAACAATATAGCTTGTTCCTGTGCAAAGTCATCTGGATGCTCACCTGAAACATCTATGCTCCTACAGATCTATGACACGGCTCTTTTTCATACCAGCTCTGCCTATCCTGAGAACATGAGAGGGCTGGCATAGGATGTAACTGCAGCTTGGACTTCCTCTAGTCTGGTTCTAAGAGATCTCCATTGGCTCCCAGTATGATTCTGAGTGTTTAAAGTTCCACATGGCTTCGGCCCTGTCTATCTAAAGGAGCATCTCTGCCCTTATCATTCAGCCCAGACACAAAGATCCAGCTCCGAGGACCTTCTGATGGTTCCTTCACTGTGAGAAGTGAGGTTACAGGGAACCAGGCAGAGGGCCTTCTCTGTAGTCGCACCCGCCCTATGGAACGCCCTCCCACCAGATGTCAAGGAAATAAACATCTATCTGACTTTTAGAAGACATCTGAAGGCAGCCCTGTACAAGAAGGTTTTTAATGTTTGAGGTTTTTGTGTTTAAATATTTTGTTGAAAGCCACCCAGAGGGGCTGGGGCAACCCAGTCAGATGGGCGGCATATAAATAATAAAATTATTGTTATTAGTTGTGACCTCAGATTCCCCACATTATTTATTTGGAATCATTTGTAAACCACTGACTAAGATGTTGGTCCAACAAGCAACCGCCACAACACCCCCGGTATGCTGGACTAGGATATTTTTAAAAGGGGAAGGTAGGAAACTCACTACAAAGTAGCACACATACACACATAGTCTTATATATACATACTATGCCTGGAAGCTGCTGGTTTGGATTAAGGATTTGTTTCCATAGAAAAGTAAGTATGCTTAGACCAGTGGAGGTCAATATGGTGCCCCCCAGAACTCCAATTCCCATCAGGCCTAGCCAGCATGGCCAACAGTTAGTGTTGCTTGGGAGCTGTAGTCCAACAGCACCGCTGGCTTACATGTTGAACTCTGATGAGGGAAATCCCCCCCCCACACACACACACCTTTTTTTCTTTTGTGTGGGTTTGTGCCAACGCATGGGGCTAGAGCTGTTTTGGACCCATCCAATATCTTTTGGGAGGTTCCCCCACAATGTTGAGGGGCTGGAGGAGGGCAATTGTGGAGATGATGATGATAACAACAACAACAACATTTATTTATATCCTGCCCTCCCCGGGCTCAGGGCGGCTAACATCAGATATATAACATTGGTATAAAATCAAACAATAATTAAATTACCTCCTAAAAACAGGTCAAAATCAAATTGAAGTCTAATTAGACGGCTTTTCACAGGGTTAGGGTTGGGAACAGTAAGTGCTCACCAGCCCAACTGTTTACGCTGATCTTGTATGGGCCTGTGAGAATGCTGGGAGGCCTCTTTCATATTAGTTCTTATACAAAAAGAAAAGGGGAGTCAGGCTGAGCCCCGATCAAAGGCCTGGTGCAACAACTCCATCTTGCAGGCCCTGCGGAAAGATGTCAAATCCCACAGGGCCCTAATCTCTTGTCACAGAGTGTTCCACCAAGGTCAAAAAGGCCCTGGCCCTGGTCAAGGCCTGCCTAATCTCTCTGAGGCCCGGGATCTCCAAGGTGTTATTATTTGCAGACCATAAGGTCCTCCGTGGGACGTACCAGGAGAGGCGGTCCCATAGGTACGAGGGTCCTAGGCCGTATAGGACTTTAAAGGTTTAAACCAGCACCTTAAACCTGATCCTGTACACCGAGAGCCAGTGCAGCTGGTATAGCACTGGATGAATATGATCCAGTGGCAAAGACCCCGTAAGGGTCTTCTTGAGATGAGCATGGCGTGGCTTCAGTGGCCAGCTCCTCTTCCTCCTGCCATGGAAGGAGGACTCACTGGCCATTGTAGCCAAGCCGCACTCGGCTTCTTCCCGATGATGCGACAATGCACACATGATGTCACGTGTGTGTGTCGTGTGTTGCATGCCTGACGTCACACATGCAACACCAGGCCCCCACAATATCCATTGCAAGCTGATGCCTCTGGTGTGTGTAAAGCAGCTTTTCAACAACCTTGCATTTCGGATGGAAAGAAATGGTGCTACATCTAACAGAAACGCTGATGCAAATGGAGGGAAATTTCATGAAGGAAACCCATTACCATTGACTGAAATGTACTCTGATTTGGTCTGGGAGGGAAACCACTGGTCGGATTTTCTTTCCTTTTTCTACCCTTGCCTTGGTTCTCACTGTAGTCTCAGCTGCACCCAGGCGATCTGTTAGTGGAAATGCCGGAGACTCTCACACAAAACAAAAACACCATTGTGACCTCCGGGAACAGAGCAATCCAAACAAACAAGTGAGTCAGGTGACCCAGGCCACTGGGAGACAATCAAGGCATCTCAGAGGCCTTCCTTCAGTAACAGCAAGGATTCCTAGCAAGAGGATGGAGAAGCAGGTTGGCTTAAAAAAATACATCATTCTCTCCTGACAGCAGAAAGCTAACGGCATCAGATTGTGGTGTCCATGGTACCAATTGCAAATCTCACAGGTGCAAACTGTGAAAGGACACTTTAGAGTGAGTGACTTGGGCACATCAACAGCTTGAGATCCAAGCCCAGAAGTAGGCATATTTGTTCCTCATCGGGAAACCCATATAAGCACACTGATACCCTGATCAAGCTTTATGTTATGACATCAAGGGTATGGTTGCTTAACACAGCATTGAACAATGCACTGTGACAACTAAAAAGTAATTAAAAGGCAGTTGAAATTTACAGAAGCCTGAAAAGCACTTTGATCATGACCCTATGTTGGTGTTTTCTGTTTTTTTAAGCCGACAAACACTATAGATGAAGGTGACTCCAAGCCAAGAAAATTGTAGGCAGTTGATGGATTCCTTACAGATTGCTGGCTTTTACCTACTAGGCAATCATCAAAATAAAGATATTGAGAGATCTGTGATGGGCATATTCTGTTGTTACTGATGATAGGTCTTATCTGAGCTTAATAGAAGATCAAAATGTTCCCTGAATCAATTTGAAAAGGCTATTGACCTGCTTTCTGCCAGAATCCCTCTTTACTGTAAACATATGACTGACCCCAAGAGAAAGAGTTTTCACAAGCTGCCTGACACTCAATACAGTGGTACCTCGGGTTACGAACTTAATTCGTTCTGGAGGTCTGTTCTTAACCCGAAACCATTCTTAACCTAAGGCACGTTTTTGCTAATGGGGCCTCCCACGACTGCCATGCCGCTGGCGCATGATTTCCGTTCCCATCCTGGGGCAAAGTTCTCAACCTGAGGTACTACTTCTGGGTTAGCAGAGTTTGTAACTCGAAGTAGTTGTAATCCAAAGCGTTTGTAACCCGAGGTGCCGCTGTAGTCACAATGGTACAGATACACAAACACACTACGGTTATCACTATTAGAGGCAAGGTTTGCATTTATCAACATTTCCTAGATGTCTGTCTACAAAAGGAAATCAGTCATCAAGTTTATAAACATTTGCATAAAATCTCAGACTGCATGACGACTACTGTGTACAACCGCTGCACTAAGGGACTGCTTTGCAACCCACTTTGAGGTCATTGGTTTTTTTACAATCAAGTGGTGCATGAAATTTTGTGAAATGAATATGCAGACAAAAAACACCCAAGAAGCAGCTCAAGATTTATGTATTGATTCATTTCATAGTAGTATTGTACGTAGACATTTCCGTTGCCACAAAAAGCTTTGGTCAAACCTCACTATTAATGACAACAATCGCATGGGGGTACATGATCATATAGAATTCCAGGGCGTCCCTTCCTTCCTTATTTCCTTCTGTACATCCATCCATCCATTCATCTTTCATTCCTTTCTTTCCTTGGAAAAAATAACCCAACACTGTCACAGCTACGATCACATTATGGTCACAGCTGCAATTACGCCAGCCTGCAGCACACTTAGAAATGTCAACGATGCATTCTACGTGCAGCCGAAACCAGGGCACAGTACAAAATGCATGTGTTGAATAAAACCGCATATATCAAATGTGCGTCCACCACACAATGGCCTGAGTATATAGTACTAAATATAGATAAAACCTTAACAAGTAGCAAGAAATCTGAATCCCATACCGAGGGGAGTGGGAGGAACTTGACTGACAAGACTTGATATTTGGGAGGTACACTCAGAGATGCTGAGAATCTAGCCCAGGGGTCAGCAAACTTTTTCAGCAGGGGGCCGGCCCACTGTCCTTCAGACCTTGTGGGGGGGCTGGAGTATATTTTGGAGGGGGGAAATGAACGAATTCCTATGCCCCACAAATAACCCAGAGATGCATTTTAAATAAAAGCACACATTCTACTCATGTAAAAACACACTGATTCCCGGACCATCTGTGGGCTGGATTTAAAAGGTGATTGGGCCGCATCCGGGCCCCGGACCTTAGTTTGCCTACCCATGATCTAGCCCTTTCCTGATGCTCTGGCTCAAACAAAGAGCATGGAAGAAGCCAAACTACCTGAGATATTTGTATCCACCTTGTCCTTTAGGCCCAGCTCCTAGGGGTGTCACAACTCCAGCTGAGAGATACGCCACTTTCAAAAGCCAGTATTGATAACACATCTTCCAGAACCACTTTTGAATTAGTTTCCACCTACCCACCCAAGAAATCCACTGGAGATATTCATCTGTTGTATATATTTGGAAGCTCTTTGCGCTGATCCTGTTCTGAAATACAAAATGAAGCCAGCATGCAAAAAAGAGCTATTTTGCTTACTTCAAAAGTCACATGTACAAAAAGTGTGATTGCACTACACCAAATGCATGGCATTTCTTTGTGCCATTAACTATGTCTGGACTTCCAGATGTTGTTGGACAGCTTTCATCCTCCCTCACCAGTGGCCATCCTTGCTGGGGCAGATGGGCTGTACAACCCTATCATAAACTGTTCTTCTGATGCCCTCAGCTGAAGTGTATTGATATATCTGCTAGTAATATCTAGGGATGTTTTTTATTTTAAACATCAGATTATTATTATTTGATGTTGCTGTTTTGTTTTGTTTTTATAGGTGTTTGATTTTATTGTTTCTTGGAGAACTGCCCCAGAAATTGTTACTGAAAGGTGGCATATACATTTGTGAAATAGGTAAAAGGCCAATGCAGAGGTACACCATGCCATCAAAAATTGAGGTCAACAATGGAGCTTAAGAGCACAGTGGAAGATCAGATAAAACCAAGGTGGCTGGGTGATGGAAAGAGAAAGACACGCAGTGGTCAAGCTGGAGAGTGGCTGAGAGAAAACCAGGAAACTGAATGATCATAAGGGCTACTAGTTCCCTGTGGACAAGGAAGATAAAATCCCAGGCAATTACACAAAAGATATGGGTCAAGCACTAGCAAGGCACCTGAATCCCACGAGGAATTATGTGCATGAGCATGTTAGGTTACAGTGTCCTGGTTTCATACCAGATCACATATTGATTGCTGTATGCTTTTCTTGGAGATAAAAAGTCACAAAATGAATCCCATGCATGCAACATATATTTCTGCTAACAACATATTGCCAATCCATTATTTGAAGCTATATTCTCCGGCAGAAAATACTTGCCTACCTTTAGGGGAAATAATGATAACCTTACCAGAAAGATATGCTTCTTTCTCTCCTTTGGTTTAAGCAGGGAAGCAGATTCACGTTTTGGAAAATATGCTTTTGAAGGGCAAGGATATTTGACCATTGGAACCAAGGCATATTAGACTATTCAGATGAATTATGCTTGGGTGATACCATTTTAGAATGAAGGGCAAGACTACAGTTTGAATGCTTCCTCACATAAAAACGTATCTTTCCACAGAAGTCTGGAACATTGAGAACAGTAGGATAGTACACTTCTCCCTGATATTCCCATTGTAGGAGAATTTGGATGTTGTGGAGCATTCATTTGTATCATACCAATCTTATTTTCTGAAACTGGACAGTCCTATGAAGTATTCCATGTTCTTTACATTTAAGTGTAGATACAGTTTTATTGAAAAGCAATGAGGAAAGAAATCCACAGTTTCTCCAGAAAAATGGTAGACTTCCTTCTTCAGGGTTTTGTAGTGGGGGAAGTGAACAGCCATCTTTTATTAACACACTGAGGTTGGAATAACTTGTCGGCCATTTCCATTCTACTTCTGAAATGTTCATTCCACTGAACATGGAAGGGACAGTGGGATCATAATGGCAGATCCACCGTGTGCAGGTTCCTGGGCAGATTTTTCCTGTGACTGGGAGTCCTGCAGGATAGGTCAGGGTCCAGGCTGGTCACTGCAACACACCCCACCCCAGCTGTGTGTTTGTGATACACAATGGATGTCTGCAAAGACCTATGATCCTAAACAATGGTGGTTTTACACACAAAACACATAAACAGCTGGAGTTTTCAGTTTCATTACACAAACTTATCTCTAATAACCTCGACAATCTTCATAAGCTCACAGAAGCTTTGGACAATACAATCAAGTCACTTGTGATACCGCTTCCCCATTTGGCTGACGGCACTTATCTGCCAGGCTGGACAAATCATCAGTGTTGCAAATGTATTTGTTCTCCTGCAAGTCCACTCTATCCTGTTAGAAACACACATTTCTAGCTGCATTTTCTTTTAAAACGCTCTTTTAAAAATACATCTTATACTTAAAAAGAAATGCTGATCACTGTATTGGCACATTCTAGAAGTGCAAAATATGGCGAACAACTAAAGTCTGATCTGTACGAGCCCCAGAAGTGTAGATTGGGTTAGTTTGCATCGGAATTAAGGATGGGCAAATATGTCAGTTTTGTTTTCCATCAGTTCTCCCCACCCCCACCTCATCTTAGGTTCAGTTATTCACATTTGCACATCATTTTAGGACACATTTCTCCCAATCTACATAATTTTATATACTATTTTGCTTATTATATATATTTGTTGCAAGCAATCTCATGCAGTTTTGCAATTCTGAAAGCAATTTCCCCATATATAATGCATTTTCAATTGTTATTTTCAGTAATGTAAGTGTTCTGGTACAGTCCAGTCGATTACTTGGCTGGGGAACTGCAAGGCAAAATTCAGAGAAGCGCAAATTTTGCAGGATGGCTCTGTTTCAGTTCTTGTACTTTGGAAAGTATGGACAGTGGCATCGCAACGGGGGTGGTACGCCCCTGGTTCCATGTTTGTGGGGGAGATAAGAAATCACCCCGTGGGGGCTCACGGCAGCACGAGCAGCCATCACGCCACTGCAGCCACCTTTGGAAGATCCTCCGTTCGCAGCTGTGGCCGCGAACAGAGGATCCTGGCACTGGCAGCAATCCGCTAAGTACAGCGCATGTGCGCTGTCGCACACATGTGCTGTATGTAGCGACGCTGCACATGCGCTGTGTAGCGGTTTGCCCCCGGTCCCGCTCCAGCGCCGTACAGATGGTGCCGGGGTCCCTCCTTCGCCACTGCAGCCACGAACGGGGCTGTAGCAGCGACAGAGGGATCCCAGCACCGTCCATATGGCGCTGGAGCGGGGCCAGCGGCAAGCCACTACACAGCGCATGTGCGGCGTCGCTACGTACGGCACATGCGTCATATGTAGCGGCGCCACACATGCACCCTACACCGTGATGCCCGCCCTGGGTGTCATGACGCCTTCCTTTGCCCCTGAGTATGGATTAGGTAAATTCATTGTTACTTGGAAACTGAATTAAATTCCCTCCATCCTTAATCAGAATCCACATAGGCTAAATCCCTTAAGCAATCCTCTTTGCTTGTAATGTCTGTTGCTTGTAAAGTCTCACAGTGTCTGAGAAGGATCTTATGTACAACATTATACATCTTTTTCTGTTCAGTTGGCTAGTATGTTAATGGGTCTGGTGCAGCAATAAAACTTCCAGCACATCTGCAAAGCTAAGCAGGGTCTAGTATAGTTTCAAACTGGATGGGGACCGTATGCTTTGCAGAGAGTTGGACTAGATGACCCTCCCAACTCTACAATTCTATGATATTGCACATGACTTAATGCCGAGTAGGATATACCTTAGTGCCTTTGGAATAATATTTGTTGAGGAGTATGAAGGTCAACATTGGTTCACACAGAGCTAATAATTTTAGAAGATCATGATGTTTTCTGCAGAAAAAAAAATTCTCCCTCACTCTTAGCTGCCCTCACAAAATTGACCTTAACATGTAACTGTAGATACTCAACAAAATAAATGCAAAACTAATAATCACCTGTTAGTAATTTAATCAATGTAATTCTCATTGGGGTGACATGTTTTTCAAGGAAAGGAAATCTCAGGATTCATCTTCCTATTAAAGGGCAGTGTTTGACCCTAATCAGTTGCCATTGCACTGAGGACAGCCCCTGACTCCATCGTTGCTTCTTGTCTTCCTTGAGTGCATCCTCTGTCCATAGAAAAGTCCAGACAGAAACTCAATACTTTCCTCTCTATTTCCCTCCGCTTCCTCAAAGCTTTTTAATATTTATCCATATTGATCCATCATAATTTCAGAGTGATGTTATTACCAAATAGCTAAATGGAGCTCTCTGCTGTTTCATCAAATCCACACTTAGCTGAGATCATGGAACTTGTTCCATTATCCTATTAGCCTTCAGGGGTAATTCCCCAGGGGGTCCGCTGAATCTTCTTCGCTTCTCATGTGTCTGGCAGAGAAAGAAAACAGCTTGTAGGGTCAGCCACAGATGAAAGTAGGAAGAGAGGGCATTTCCTTCCACCACCTTCGGACACCTCAAGTGGAGAAATCAGCTCCTCTGAGTTTTATGGAAGCAAAGGTGGGAAGGAAGCCTTCCTGTGTGCTAAATTCAGAGGCAGTCAATATGGCGCTCTTCAAATGTTGGACTACAAACTCCCATCAGATGCAGCCAGCATGCTCAGGAATGGTAACAGTTGTGATCTAGCAACATCTATAGGGTACTGCATTGGCTAACCCTGTGCTAACATTCCTTATATTTTTGCACATATTGACGATGCAAGCCTTCTAGTTTTGAGATTTATTTGTTTTTTAAAGTTTGCTGTGTGGTTCATTGTCCAGGGGTCTTCTTTCCACACCAGCACTTCTTTCAACATTTCCTAAATTGAATCTAACGAAGTGTCTAGATGGATTTTGAAATATACTCTGAGAGAATTCTCAGTTTCATAGAGTTTATTTCAGTTTGTAATAGAAACAGTCAGTCACTGGGTGTGTCTGTCAGTGCTTGTGTGTGCCTGGACCCTCCCAGACCCTAGGCTATATATCCTTTGTTCACACCCCAGGTCACACCTGATAGGCTGATTCAAACTTCCCTTCTGGGCCAGACTGGACAGCTCCAACGGCCAGTCAGATTACTACAATCTAAAATCCTACCTGCCTATTATTCTGGGATTGAAGCTCCAGACATAACAGATTTCTCACATGGCAGCAGTGGGTTGATGGTGGAATTAGGGCACCACTGAATTTTCACGCAGTTCAGATTTTCACTGTGAGAGGAAAATCTGTTTCTACCTCCCCACCCCTGTGTGCGTGTGCTTCCCTAGACCTCTTCACAGCCACTGATTCTGAAAAGGTTCAGAAAATGGCAACCAAAGCCATCAAGGGTTGCAGCATTTGGGGCTTGTAAGTTTAGAGAAAAAGCATCTAATAGGCGGTATGATAGAAGTGCATACAATTATGCAAACTGGGGAGAAAATGGACACATCCTCTAGCACTAGAACCTGCTGACATCCGTGAAGCTGAACATTGGACAATTCAGGACAGAGAAAACAAAGAACTTCTTCGCCTAACACATAGTTAAACTACGGCCTTTGCTCCCACAGCGATGGCCACCAACTTGGATGGTTTTAAAAGAGGTTTACAAACATTCATGGAAGAGTAGGCTATCAAAAGCTCCGAGCCACAATGGCTACATTCTCATTCCAGGGCTGGAGGTAGTATTGCTTCGGAATACTGGTTGCTGAACACTATAGGAGGGGAGAGAGTTTTTGCACTCAGTTCATGCTTGTGGGCTTTCAACAGACAGCTGGCTTGCCACTGTGAGAACAGGATTCTGGGCTAAGTGCACCACTGACTTGATTCAGCAGGCTCTTCTTGTGTTCTTAAAATAAAACAAAGCAAGCAAGCAAGAATAGGTGTGTTCAGGCTTTTATCTTTCCCACAGCAACGTATCGATGCTACATTTTTCAAAAATCACTATTTCCATTACACCTTTGGCCTAATTCTTCAGTCCTCATTCTCAGCTGAACCAAAGCATAACAGTACAATCCTATGCATGCCTCCTCAGAGATCGGGATGTCAGAGAACTTTGATGAAAATGGAAACAGGAGCGGAAATTGCCATTGTTTGCTTATTGTCCCATGTCTAGAACTCCATCCAGTGAATACAATCAGTATTGGATGTTGTTGTTGCTTTCAGTGCACAAATGATATGCAATTGTTTATGTTTTTCTGCATTTGCATTCTGTTTCTTTTGAGTTGAAATGGATATGGGATGGAACTACATAATGACAACGTAATTTTTGCCACAGTGGACAGCAAGACAAATAATGTAGACAAACTGCAACAGAACGGAAGCAGGCCTGCATGTGATGAAAACAGTATGGAACAAAAAACAATGAATTCTTGCAGCCCTGCACAGAGGTGAACCCCACTGAGCACAATGGGACTTACTTCGGCTAATTGGGTATAGGATTGCAGCCAAGCAGAGCAAAACTAATTTTCCTTTATGCCAAGGGTGGAGGAGATCTACTGATATAGCTACTGCCAAATCTATTGAGCTGCTGTTTTGTAATGCTCAGAGCAGGAGGTGAGAGGCAGCATTTTCTCTCTCCCCCCCCCCCCCGCCCCCATTAAATGCAGTTGAAGGCAACTAACTATGCCAGCCACAGGGTTAGCATACAGTTTGACCACTATAGTTTGGGGAATCAAAAGAGCTGGAGATGTGGGACATACCCCTGGCCCACAGGCCCAACAGCACTTTTGCAATATCTATGTCAGTGGAGCCAAGGCACCTCCAACAGTGTAACTCTTGTCCCACCAACATCTCTCCCATTCTTCCAGCCTCCAGGGAAGGACAGCATTTCCCCCTGAATATTCGTAATTTGATTTTCTGCTAACATCATCTCTCCCTCCCTTCCCTTTGTTACCCTACTTCCTCTCTAAATTTGGGCCACCTTCTTTTTCACTTACATTACCCTGATGTGGTGAAGGGAGAGACAACTGAGTGTTCATGTGGGGGGATATAATACCATAGGAACACAGAGAGCAGACTCTCGCATAGCAGAGTGACAAAGTGAGATTTGCACTGGCCAATGAACCAGTGATTGCCTCATCTCTCACCTTTTTACCACCATCACTTTAACCCAGAAGCAGTTGACATGGTGCCATCCAGATGTTATTGGACTACAACTCCCATCATTCCTGACCACTACCTATGCTGGCTGGGGCTGATGGGAATTCTAGTCCAACAACATCTGGAGCCACTACATTGGCTCCCCCTGTTGGCCAACAAAAATCCAAGTGTCTTGCCCCTGGATCCCAGTAACATTTAACTAAACAGAAGTGTAACGTAAGATCAATTCAGAATATGACACTCTATGTCATTGATTATCACTTGTGTCAATGATGTCATGTCATAACTTGTGTTAACTGTGACCATAGTAGAGTTCACTCGAACAGCCTCTGTACACTTTCATGTGCATTGGCCAAAGCCAAAATGGGCTGCAGTTAGTGTCACTGTGAAAGAGCTGTCCATGCACATAGCAAGGTGCCCTTGAAATGTTTTAAACTGCAACTCCCATCCATGTTGTCTGGGGTTGGTAGGAGTTATAGTCCAAATTTTTGGACGGCATCAGATGGACAAAGTCTGATGTATGGCGAGAGATGGAAAAGAAGTGGAGAAGGGGCAGATGCATTACCTTTAAACTGTAGTTGAATCCAAATTCTCAGATCCCATTGAATACAATTTTAAAACACCAGGCCAGATTTTAATATAAGTGAAGACCAGTGGGTCAGTATTTTTTTAAGGAAAACTGGATTTAGATATTTAATTTTAATAAAAGCTACTGCAGCCCAGAAACCAAGAGTGGTGGCATGAATGTTGCCCAGGTGGTCTTTAAAAATTGATTTTAAGATTAGGGTTTGGCAAGGGCAGGTTGGGGTATCTAGGGCAGCCGGATCTAATTCCAACCCATCTTGGTCTACTGTTGCATCTTCATTTATTATTCACAGTTCAGATAGCTGATCTCCCAGAGGAAGAGTTCTCTTTAATTAGCATCAGCACCACAGGGTGAATGGTCATTTGACTGATTTTGCTTGGCAATGAAATTTTAGAACACCTACCATTATTTTAAAATGCAGTTAAATGTAAAGGTAAAGGGACCCCTGACCATTAGGTCGAGTCGCGGACGACTCTGGGGTTGCTTTATTGGCCAAGGGAGCCGGCATACAGCTTCCAGGTCATGTGGCCAGCATAACTAAGCCACTTCTGGCGAACCAGAGCAGCACATGGAAACGCCGTTTATCTTCGCGCCAGAGCGATACCTATTTATCTATTTGCATTTTGACGTGCTTTCAAACTGCTAGGTTGGCAGGAGCAGGGACTGAGCAATAGCAGCTCACCCCATCGAGGGGATTCGAACTGCCAACCTTCTGATTGGCAAGCCCTAGGCTCTGTGGTTTAGACCACAGCGCCACCCACGTCCCAAAATGCAGTTAAGGAAACATTTAAAAATAACCACACAACTAGTTTTGCCATAGGATGACATCTACTTGAGCTGACTTTATCATGACTTTATCATGACTGTATGATCATATATCATCACAAAATCATGATCATATGGCCTACTTAAAATCCTTTAACTTCACCATCATTATGAACCCCATTGCACCCCTTGCCAGAACAGATGATATCCTGTTGCACTCAGGTTTTGCTTGTGGGTGGGCTTCCCTTAGGCATCTGGTAGGTCACTGTGAGAACAGAGTACTGGGTCAGGTGGGTGTTGGGCCTGATCCAGCAGGCCTTTTCTCAAGTTGTTTAGATCTCTATGTACCACACACAACAAGAATGGGGACCCTCTGCCATCCCAACCCCATGAGAGGTTGTTGGACTCTCCTGATCATCCTCAACCGTTGGTCTGACTGAGGCTGATAGGAGTTGAAGTCAAGCAAGTTCTGAAGAGCCAAGAGCTACCCATCCTTGGCACAGAGGGTTCAGTTGAGTCCTGGGTTCATATCCTGACTGTGTAGCCTTAGTTAAGCCATCATCTTTCAGCCTAGTTCTCTTCACAAGCTAGTGGGGAGAATAAAATGGAACAGTACCACATATGGAAGACTGGAAACCCCAAAAGCCCAACGTCAATGAAGCCATGGAAGACTGTGTGATTGCTGCCCCTCCATTCCTTGGATCTTCTTCTCATCCTATCCTCACACTTTCTATGGAACAATATTAGATTTCCATTTCTTATAGCAGGTGAAAAGGAAGTACGTCAGATGCCCAGTCTCTTGCTGCTTTGCTAACACTACAGGTGAAATTGGGTTCCCTGTGTTGCAATTGAACAATCAAACTGCCAGTGAATAGTTTGAAGGTACAGTTTAGTAAGATGGTGACCATGTTGCACCTCAGCAAGCCTGGGTCTGGTCAGTGTCACTGGGACACTGTCTAGACTTCCTTGGGTGCCACCTTAGCTTCCATAGAAAAAAGTTAAGATATAAAACTTAAACACAAAAAATGCAATCACACACATATACACACTGCCCTGAGTTCTTTCAAGCTTGGGAAGCGGATGTGGCATGGAAAAAAAGCAGCTTTCAAAAACATCCCATTCGTGATAGTTGCATTGTATAAACATCCTTGTAAAACTCCTGCTAAATTAGATTCTTGAAAATAGGGTTGCAGAAGCAGCTTTTTGCTGCTTTTTAATGCTAGAAAACCTCACTTGGCATCCAACCATCTGCAGTCTTGTCCCCGTCAGCCTCTAAATGTCATTTCATCCAATGGAGCGGAAGGAAAAGTGACCAACACTAGCTGGTACCGATGAGAGTATATGGAAAGCTCCACCCCTCTGCTTATGGCTGGGTACAAGAGCGCACACTCTCCACGGGAAGAGATGTGGAAGAACAGGTTCTTCTGCACGTCACTCAGCTCTCCTTCATCCCATCTCAATACACCAGCAGGGCTCAAACAACAGGAGGAATCCAAGGGGAACAATTGGGCCCTCGTTCCACTTCTAACACTTCTCTTACAGCCTGTTAATGCAGAAGATACGAGAGAGAAAAGCCCAGGAAAAGTCCCCACACATTTTGCCCCTTGTAATTTGCTCAGAGTCGACCCAAACTGGTTCGCCTGGTCAGTGCATCATCATGCCACCCATCTAGGACCCAACAAATTCATGAATGGTGCTCCTATTATCTGCACTCAGTATGAACTTCTGCTGGGGAATACCAAACACTGCTATTGTTACACAGAAGGAACAGCACTCTCGCTCTGTTGGAAAACACAAAACACACATCCAGAAGCCACTCCGAGGTCCCCAATCAACTTTCTTCAATCCATGGAAACATTGGAAGTTAAGGATGTCTGTTGCTGAGCATCTATCCCCGTTTACACTGAAAAGAGGGGGCAAGAGAGATCAAGCAGTAGCCTTTGCAAACCAAATCCACTTGTACTTACTTTGAGTTGCAAAATCTCCCGTCTCTGTTAAACAGTCTTCAATCCCCCGTGAGGACTTCTGAGCTTTTGCTACACCTTCACTCGGCAAATGCAGCACTTTTCCGCTTCTCTCTCTTTTTCTCCCCTTCTCGAAATTATTGACTCCTTTTCTTCCTTTGCCCCCCTTCCAATGTCCCTCTGCTCCTCCTCCTCTTCTTCTCAGTTTACCCTCTTCCTCTTTCAATTTCCCCCCCAGAATTTCTCTACTCAAGGCAGAGAACCTGATCCTTGCTTTGACTATAGAGAGAGCAGACTGTGAGTGACTGAGTGAGCGAGAGAAAAGAAAGGGAAGGAGGGGGGGAGAGAGAGAGCAGAGCACAGTTCCCTCATGTGATCTGACTGGGAAGCTTATTAAAAGCAGGTCACTCAAGGGGCAGTCTCTCCCACCAAGACCGATGGAAAGGCAGGAAGCGGGGAGGGGGGGAATCGGAGAGGAACTCTCCATCAGGAATGACATCTTTTTCAAGGGGCTTCAGTCAGTGCAGAGGGAAAGTAAGAGGATACTATTCAGTTCCTCAGAAACTTCAGATGCAGGAAGCACCCAATCAGTTTGTAAGCTTTTGCGCAACCAGTGAGTATCAACCCCTTTTGCTCAGTCCGTAGCAAAAAGTCAGCACTTTTTCACAACAGCTGGCCAAGGTGCATTTTGCCAAAGCTCATCAGAGCTGGAAACAGCTTGAACAAACAGTCTACACAGGTGAACACTGCAATTTTAGTCACATACACGAACAAAGGATCACAACAGCTACATCTGTAAACAAGGGCCCAGGGCCAACAATTAGGAATAGGGGATTCTGACAATTTCAGATTTCCTCAGCTTCTCATTTTTCAGATACAGTGGTACCTCAGGTTACATACACTTCAGGTTACAGACTCCGCTAACCCAGAAATAGTGCCTCGGGTTAAGAACTTTGCTTCAGGATGAGAACAGAAATCATGCTCCAGCAGCGCAGCGGCAGTGGGAGGCCCCATTAGCTAAAGTGGTGCTTCAAGTTAAGAACAGTTTCAGGTTAAGTACGGACCTCTGGAATGAATTAAGTACTTAACCCAAGGTACCACTGTATTAAGTTCTGCTCTCCACATTTCCACATCACTTGGTGTTTTTTAAAGTCCTCATGAAAAATCGCCAGCATTTTTCAGTGAATTTCTCCTCATATACAATTTTCGCCTGGCGCCTTAAAATATATAATGAAGGCACCAGCAAACCTCCCTGTGGAGAGCATTCCACTAATAGGGAGCTACTACAGAAAAGGCCTGTTTCCATGTTGCCACCATCTGGACCTTGTGTGGAGGAGGTACATGAAGGAGGGCCTTAGATGATGAATGCAGCAGAGTCTGGGATGGGGAGAGGCAGTCCTTGAGGTATTGCAATCCTGATCCATCAAAGGCTTTAAAGGTCCAAATCAGCACTTTCAATTGGACCTGGAAGCTAATTGGTGCAGTAGGGCCAGGATTGGTGTGATATGCTCAAACCATCTTGACCCAGGGAGCAAGCTGGCCAGCTGAAGCTTCCATACCAACTTCAGGGGCAGCCCTACATATAATGTGTTGCAGTAATCCAACCTAAAGGTTACCAGAGCATAGACAACAGAAGTTAAGCCATCCCTGCCCAGATAGGGGTGCAGCTGGGCCACCAGCCAAAGCTGATGGAAGGCACTCTGTGCCACCAAGGCCGCCTGAGCCTCAAGCAACAGCAGATGATTCAGGAGTACCCCAACGCACATACCTGCCCCTTCAGAGGGAATTATGATATGCCTTATAATATGGCAAATGAAGACAATTGACGGCATGCATCTGGGGTGCAAGGTTCAGGCATGTACTAAGCATTATTCTTAGCCTTGAAAGGCCTCATCCACAAGACTTCAGTCCCATTTTGCCCTGCAAACATCCCACCCACCCTTGGGTTAGGGTCTCACTGTCACTGAGCTTTTTGGGTCGCTGGTTGACAGGGCCGAAAAGGATATTTCTTCTTTTCAACCTCAACTGGCCTCTGGTTGGTGCAATT
This sequence comes from Podarcis tiliguerta, assembly GCF_965153285.1. Taxonomy (NCBI): domain Eukaryota; kingdom Metazoa; phylum Chordata; class Lepidosauria; order Squamata; family Lacertidae; genus Podarcis; species Podarcis tiliguerta. Next base: position 53,365,570 of record NC_139543.1, on the reverse strand, counting down.
TTCACCTTTCCCTCAGTGAAATACAGCTTAGTTGTATTAGGCGTTAACTGGTTTGGTAAGAACCATGGGTGGAAAAGGCATAGGGCAGGAGGTTGGCAGGGGGTTGGACTCGATGGCCCTTGTGGTCTCTTCCAACTCTATGATTCTATGATTCTATGAAATACTAAATAGTAAGCTTGGGTTAGGGCCTCTGCTTGGCAGGAATCTCTCACCCTGGTCACCCAGTGAGATCCTGGAGGCTTGGCTTGCACCACGACAGAACTCAATTCTCAGAGACTCTCAGGGAAGGGGCTTTGCACTTCCCAACCCCGACAGAACAACTGTTCCTTACCCAACTGCCCTGCCAACCTCAATAAAGATTTGGCCTGATTGTCACTCAACACCTGATGTTCTGTCTTGGTTTATTTCACCACTCCCAAGAGACCACATAATACACCTGCTTGGGCAAGCAGGTGGACCAGTGAAGCCAAACCTCCTTGAGAAAAAGTGTTTGTTCGCCGGTGATTGCAAAAAGCAAAACATTCCTCTGCTTAGGTTTTGATTCTTGCCCTCAGGGCTTCCTTCAAGCTCTTCAGTTTCAGATGGATTATGTATAAAGGCGATGTTTTTAAGGAGAGGGTGGGGGAGGAGAGGTAAGCGATAAAAGTTGCCGAAGTCAAATCCCTACTTTCAAATAGACTGAGAAAACAGCCTGCAAGGAAAAGGGGATCAGAATCGGTCAAGAATAAGGCATGCTGGGAAATCTCCGTAGACTATGAAGCCTGAGCCTTCCTGAGGCAGTTCATTGAGTAAAAGGGAAGATATGATGGAGTTCTTTTGAAGAAGGATAGAAAAAGCTAGCATAAGTGTTCATCTGAAATCTGCTACTTTCTTTCAAACATCTCCAGTAGGCTAGTCCTCCAAGGGGTGAGGTAGGTACCCAAAAATATCTGTGGAAGGGAACATAAGAGGAGACTTGCTGCATTAAGCCAAAGGCCCTCACTTTGGTCCAACCAGATGCCCAGATAAACGTCACAAGCAGAACCTGACTGCAATACCACTCCCCTCTCCTAGGGTTGCCATATTTCAAAAAGTAAAAACCAGGACACCCCAAGCTTTTTTTAGACAAAGTAATTTTTGGTTTACTTGCCAAAGATCCAGGACAAACCTTCATCTTAAGGAAATTCCCCCTTGACGTCACTTCTACCTTTGAAATCCTGGTAATAGCTGGGAAAATCTGGACGTATAGGCAGCCCTACTCTCCACATACAATGCCCAGCAAGTGGGATTCAGAGACATGCTGCTTCGGACAGTGGAGATGGAGCATAGCCATCATGGCTGCTGGGAAATTGATTGCCTTACCCTCCAGGAATGCGACTTAATCCTCTTTTAAAGCCGTCCAATATGACATCTGGTGGGGTGCATGTTTCCCCTCAGAACTGAAGATGTTGGCACACTTGCAATTATTCTCATAAAAACATAAGTGTCCTCCTTCAATAAATGCCCAAGTGTGGGATTAAGGAATATGATTCCAAAGAACTTCACCCGTTTCAAGACAGGTATGAATATGTCTATTATGAGGCATATAATATACCACCTTAATCTGATGTCTCAGATGCAACCTAGTTTGGGAGGGGGTCACTAAGAGTGGGGAGTGGGGCTCATATATAATTTTGAAAGCTTTTAATCAGGAACCACCATCTATGGCGAGGTACTTATGGGAAGTAGCATTATCAATTGCTCTCTGTTCTGTGGCTACAGAAGTAAGGGGGAGCTTGCAGTCTCTAGCCAAGTGTCAAAGAGATGCTGGGAACTTTTCCCCCACCCCATTCCATTAAGACTCATAGAACTGTAGTGTTGGAAGGGACCTTAAGGGTCATCTAGTCCAGCCCTCTGGAATCACAGCTAACACGCATAATAAATAAGATCTGAGGCCTGTTGGGATTTCTGCGCACCCCACCTCATTTCATCAATAAGTATGTTTCCTAGATCACTGCACTACTGAAAGCATGCATTGAAATGACATTCCTTATGTCATAAGGAGATACATAAATCATCTCAACAATGCTTCTTTAGGGATGATTTACTTATTGCATTTATAGTCCACCCTTTTTCTCCAAACTGCTCCCCCTCCCTATTTAACCCCCGCAAGGACCCTTCAAGGGAGGCTACTCTGAGAGACATGATCACACCTCAAGGACACTTTCTGGATAGGCAAAACTCTCAAGGAGGATGTGAAGCAGTGCCAGCAGGCTGTGTGGCTAGGGAGGATGTTGGGTGAGTCCCATGGGCCAGGTTAAGAAACTTGGAGGGCCACATTCAGCTTTGGGCCTTAGGTTACTCATACCAGCTCCACACTGACTGGCAGCCAAGTTTCTAGTCCTAGAGGAGATGCTACAGAAGAAACCCAGGGCATTCTGCATGTTCTTCTACCACGGATCTATGGATGGCCCAAGTGGTATGTACTAATCTTGGATCTTAGAACAATAGGCAAGTAGGATCCTAGAATGCAACAACTGATTGGCCTGCAGGAAAAGACCAATCAGGCTCCAGGAGGGAAGCAGAATCAGCCAATCAGACAGGACTCATTGTGTAAATAATGTATATAAAAACCTGAGGTTTGGGGGGCAATTCAATCACTGTTTTACAAGCTGCAATAACGAGCATAAAATCACTACAGGACTCTGAGTATATTTCACCAAGCATCTCTCTCTCTCTCTCTCTCTCTCTCTCACACACACACACACACCTTATTTGAGCTGTCTGAAAGGCTGACTAAGTGGAATAGGGCCACACCACACCAACAAAAGTTTTCTCTCTTTCTCAAAGCAAACAAAATTGCACACATGGCTCCATCAGCAGGTCAACTCATCTTGATCTTATCCCTTTGTTCCAGATGGCCTAGAAATATCAATTTCTTTCTTTCATCCACGCCAGCCTTTAGCCTCTGCAAGCATGAAGCTGGGGGGGAGGAGAGAGCAACCCCATTCCAGGAAAACGAGAGAGAGAGAGAGAGAGCGCACATGACCATTTTAAAGATTTTTTCCCCACCTTCTCCTCCACTGTTGTTTTCAGAGTTATTGAGCTGCCAAGCGTCAGCTGTGAGTGCCCACAGCTGCCACCTCATCTACCATGATCAGATTTCCATTAGCGATCCTGAATTATTTAGCTGAAATATCGAGCATGGGGCTTGAGCTGCTTTCGGTCTACCTTTCATAACATGCCTGAGCCATGACAGGAATCTCTTCTTAGAAATTAGTCAGCCTCTGGGGCTTGAGGGGCAGACGGGTAAGCCGATGGAGAAACCTATGGAGGTTTAAACAGAACTGAGCACAGTCACCCACCATACCATTTCAGATCCTTCACGGCAGAGACTGACACAGGCCATGGTCTAAAGGCAGATGGGGTGACCAGCTTCCTAAGCTAAGCAGGTCTGGGGCTGGTCAGTGCCCGGATGGGAGACCGTGTGGCAATCACATGTACCCAGGTTTGGGTTCCATGATGGAAGCAGGAAAGGAGGCCTACCTGGGAAAGACTACCTGGGAAAAGCAAAAGTCTTTCTATGGGCACAATCCTCAGTAAAGAAATAGGATGGTCTCTTTTGAATATGCACTTCTCTGACATTTTGCAAACAAAAGGCCAAAACTCAGTTAAGTGATCCGAAAAGCATTCTTCCCCCGGTTGATAAGATTTTCATTTTGCGTGAACCATTAACATCAAATAACCTCTGCACATGTGACTAGAAAATAGATGGCTTTGTAATTTTGAACCTGGAGTCAGCACTGGCTGGTACTGTACCAGAGAAAGAAAAAGTGACCTGTAAGGTAGCAGCTTTTCTGTGTCATTCTCAAAAATAAATTTAAAATGTTTCAGTCTTTACAACCCCCAATGGGATGACATCATTCAGCTGCTTCAGGATAGCCTTGTATAGTCTTTTTGTTTGTGGCAATTCTGATTTCTGTTCTACTTGCAATCCTTTACGTGGAACAAATTTCCTGCTCTCTGGGCTTTGAACTCAGAGACTTACAAGGAAGTAGATACAAGCTGCAGTTGGGTTGCCCCGAGTTCCTGATTCACCAGCAACTGGGCCAAGCAGCAGCTGCCTGGGTCACCTTGCCCTCAGCGCTCAGGCTTGCTCCAAGTGACCTTTGTCCCCACAATGACATCAACTCTACTTAACCATTTTCAAAGTAAGTCTTGCTTGCCAGGAGCATTGAAAACTGCCTTATCCCAAGCCAGACCATTGGTCCACATAGCTGAGAAAGGTCTAAATTGAGTGACAGCAGCTCTCCAGGATTTCAGATATTCCCATCCCTCCTTGGAGCTGCTGAGGATCTACCTTGGGACCTTCTGTAGGCAAAGCTGCAGAGCTGCAGTCCTCCCTCAGGTATCCTGGACCCAAGCCACCTTTCAAAGGCAGTCATCCAAACTGTGATGTTTATCCCTGACCTAAGTTGTGAGAAGAAGCAAGGTTCTGTGGATATCAAGTTCCCACGTGCCTCTTTCCTCTTCACTGTTTACAGTGATCCTTGAAGAAGTCTTGGATGTTACGCTGCAGCCTTCCGCTCTCCTGATCAGCAATTCTCAGGCTATTTCTCATGAGTGGGACAGGAACAATACAACTTCTTGAGATGACGGCTCCATTAAGGTGGCATAAATTAAGCATAAATTGCACTCTTGTCTAACCATTGTTGGCAGCAACAATGCTGCAATATTTGTGTTTCAGGATTAATACTGGATATACCTTCAGAGGCTGTAATGCCATTAAACATATTTGTATTGTATTGTACCTTCAAAGGCAGCGTAATATTTAATAACAAACTCCTGCTATTAATTTCATCCTGTTTAGTCATTGCTGGCTCTCTTGCACTTAAATGTAATGCCTGTTGCTCTGGGATTAAGGAACCTGAGTTCCTGCTTTTCCAGCTGAAATGCAGTCATACTTTTATGCAAAGGCTGCAGCTGAAAATGGCACATAGTGTGTGTGTTTTGTGTTTTAATTGTAGAGTTGGAAGAGACCACGAGGGTCATCTAGTCCAACCCCCTGCAATGCAGGAATCTTTTGCCCAACATGGTGTTCAAACCCATGACCTTGAAATTAAGAGTCTCATGCTCCACCAACTGCTATATCAAAATTTATATACACCATTTGTCCGTAATAAAACTTCTAAGCAGTTTACAAGTAATATTAAAATTATCAATAAAAACAAGTATGCATAAAAGTTATCTGTTAATGAACATAACATAAAAAATGCATTATATTCTGCTCGCAGAAATGTGTATATTGGGAGAAATTTTCTAATGAAGGTTTCTTTAATAATAATAAAAGAATTTTCAAACAGATGTGGAAATGTGGAGGACTGAATTGAAGGCTGGAAGAATGAGAAACTAAGAGGAACTGAGGAGGCCCCAAATGTTGCTGATCTTTGAGCAGATGGAAAAGCCCTGCAGTCCCACTGCTCTCCTGATGGAATAGCTGCTGCAGTTGAAAGGTGAGGGCAGAGCCTGATGGGACTGGTCTTTAATGGAAAGGTCCTACTTATACTGGAAATGAGAGGTATTTTCTGGCCTCGCTGGGAGGTGCTTCATCAAACTCCATTCAGAGAATTTCATCACGTCACCGTGCCCTTGAAGATACCAGAACAGCAATGAATTCCTCAATGCTTGAATATGTGTGTTTTGCAATATAACACTTTCCAGCTGATGAATATAGGACTGATCCCCAGAGTGGTTAGCATTACACCTTTTGAACATTTCCTCTTAAGAAGATGCACAGGAAGAGTGAGAGAAACAAGAGCTAAACACTCTGAGCAACTGATCTGCTCTTCCAGAGAGAGAGGGATCAGACTTTCAGCTTCTGTTGGAATTTAAAAGTGCTCCAAGCTGCATCCCCTTTCTCTTGATTTTCATGTAATGACTCAGTCAATTACAGATAAGATTTCCAAGAGGAAAGCATTTATTCTGTACCATAAGCTTTAAAAAAAACCCAACACACAGCACAAGAAGCATCACAATGTAATTTGGTTCAAGAGCGCGCGTGTGCGCGCACACACGCACACACACACAAGGTGAGAAAAATGGTGTCCTGGAAAGCAGGGTGATTACAAGCTGCTCAAGAGAGGCAGCTTTTGCTCTTTGTCAAGAGCATAAGATGAGCCTGCTGGATTGGGGCCATGGCCCTTCTAGTCCACCATCTTGTTTTCACAGCTCCAACCAGATGCCTATAGGAAGCATATAAGCAAGACCTTGAGTGCAACAGTATTCTGCCCACCTGCAATGCCCAACAAGTGGTACTCTGAGATTCCCAGTCACTGATATATTCCACCTCTGACAGCGGAAGTAGAACATAGCCAACACCTTTTGTAACCCATAATTGAATATTTGTATTATTTAACTTGGGGAAGGACTCGCAAGCTACTCAGTAAGAAAACAAGGAGTGTGTTACAGCTCCATCTGAATGAGCTGCTGGTCAGAGAAGACAATGCTGGGCTGATTGGGCAAACAGTTTGAGCTGGTAAGAACATAAAAGCATCAGAAGAGCTGGATCAGGCCCATGGCCCATCTAGTTCAGCATCCTGTTCTCACACTTGTCAACCAGATGCCTGTGGGAAGCCCACTAGCAGTGTTAGAATTCCTGCTCCATGATTGCAGTCATGGGATTTTTGTCTATCACATGACGGTATATGTTTTGACTCCACAGAGTGGGAAGTGACGGAGACAGGATGTTTGTGTTACTGTGTTCCGTGAAGTGGGACTATTGTCCTTTGTTCTTTTTCTCTTTGCTGTCTGATGCTAGAGAGAGAGGGAGCCATGTTGCAGTGCTCCGTGTGTGTTTATATGTAAATAAAGTAGATTAGCCAAAATGCTGAGTTGCTGAGGTCTGTCACACAAGTTGCGCAAACTCTGCGGATCCCTAAGTGTGCCGGGGAAGAAAGCCTATGAAGCTCCTGAACGATCGACCAGGAGGGAGGGAACATGCCAGTCGGGCATGTGTCTCTGCCAGAATCCTACTCGAGTGTAGGCCGAGCTCCTGACAAGCAGCACCTGAGGACAAGAACACTCTTCCATCTTTTGGCTTCCAGCAACTGGTATTCAGAAGCATTGCTGGCTCTGACCCTGGAAGCAGAGAATTAGCATTGATGGCTAGTAGCCACTGATAGCTTTATTCTCCACGAATCTGTTGTATCCTCTTTCAGTGCCATCCAAGTTGGTGGTCATTACTGCTGTGTCTTTCTTGCTGAAGTACAGATGAAGGAATCTGCCCATTGCTCTTCCTCTCAGGACCCAAAATGGGGCTGAAAGAAGAGGTACATGAAATGCAGCTTCATCTGCCCTCACTCACATCTGTTGGATAGGCTGTGTGAGTCAATGACATCATTCTGTTCACTATGTGATTTCCTGATTGGCTGGGATCACCTTATAGAAAAAAAAACCCCTTCACAGAAAATGGTGCTGAAACAACAGCACAGTGCAGAACATTGACTATTTAAAAATGGAGGGGAAATGCAAGAGATTGGAAGGGACAACATAGGATAGCAGCAGAGGAAAAGGTGGATAACTTTTTGCAGCCAAGGGGCTGGATCCTTAGGTTACCCAACCCCCATGGACCATTTTGACAGGTGATGTGTTTTTCTTTACCTGTGCAGCTGGAAATCGAACCACATGCACGAAGGCACAGGGCTGGTGATCAGTTGATTGCGAACCCCACTTTGGGTAGAAAGCCAAATCGTTACCTGCCCCACTTTAGAGTGCTCAAAATATTTCAGCTGCATTGTCACAGATATCCCTGTAACAACCCTGCAAGGTAAGTATTATTATCCCCATGTTGACGATATAAAGGGCTGAAGCTGAGAGGAAGTATCTTGCCTAAAGCCATCTGTTGAGTTCATACCAGAGGCAATATTTGGACTGGGAACATTCAGATCTGTTGCTCAGCCTTTCAGCCAACTGCTTTACACCGACTCTTATTTACACTGGGCTCCTTAGAGAGTTTCTTCTACTAGCACCGTCTTCTGCACAAATCTCTCATTGTTCATCAGAAACAGCAGAGCAATCTCACGACAGGAGAAGAAAAGCAGTTGTTCCCTAAAATATAGCACTCACCTGCTTCAGGAGGTAGAGTGAAGACTAGATTTTGCTTTGAGCCAAGGATGACAGTGGGAAGAGATCACATCCTGCTTTATGCCAGTAGCTCTCAAATTTTATTATACTGAAAATCAACATTCATTTCTCTGTGGACCATTTCCGTACCTTACAATAATCACATGTGGGAGCAATTGAAAGGTCCCTTACCTGAACCTGCTGCTTGATGCTGCCTGTTTGCTTCAATTTGTCCTGATAAGCCAGGGATGGGGAATTGGATTGGTGGGAAGGAATCTAACCTCCCCCAAAGCCTGTTGGCTGTTTTGACAGATAGGTGGCTTGCCCATCTGTCAATCACCATGGCTCACACTGATTGGTGGGGCTTGGAAACCCTACTTTTGGCAGGGAGCCACATCTTTACCTTTATAGCAGGTAGAGGTATAGTGATCATGGTTTGTGGGGAAATGACCCTATGGACCAAATTATGCCTACAGACCAGAGTTTTCCCACCACTGTGATAAGAGTTTCTTCCTCTTCAACTTCCGGGTGGAATGTGCTGCCCTTCCTACTGCAGACTTTCTGCGGGAAACTTCCCGGTACCTGGTCCAAATGTTTCCTGCCCTGCAACTGGATTTTCCTCCATCTGGTTCCATGGATCATGCTAGTCTTCTTCCTCATTTTGCAAAGGAGTATCCTGCCTCATGAGAAGTGCAAGGGGACTGGCTGGTATAACTTATGCAAGAAATGCAAGCCCCGTCAAAGAAGTGGAAATGAGAAGTAGTACAACAGAAAAGATGAACACCTGAAGAAGCAAGAGAATTATAACACTAATACAGGATCTGCCAAACTGGTACCATTCAGATATTTTGGACTACAAGTCCCATCAGCTACAGCTTCTTGCTGGAACAATTGTTTATAGAGTCACATCCAGTAAACTGTGGCCTGTTGTCAGACATGATGCTTTCAGGTATAGGTGAAAAAGGTAAAGGACCCCTGGACGGTTAAGTCCAGTCAAAGGCAACTATAGGTTTGTGGCACTCATCTCGCTTTCAGGCCGAGGAAGCCAGTGTTTGTAACAGACAGATTTCTGGGGCATGTGGCCCACATGACCAAACTGCTTTTGGTGCAATGGGACACCGTGATGGAAACCAGAGCGCACAGAAACGCCGTTTACCTTCCTGCCGCAGTGGTACCTGTTTATCTACTTGCACTGCCATGCTTTTGACCTGCTAGGTTGGCAGGAGCTGGGACAAAGCAACGGGAGCTCACCCCGTTGCAGGGATTCGAACTGCTAACCTTCTAATCGGCAAACCCAAGAGGCTCAGTGGTTTAGACCATGGCTTGGTGACAGTGTATATGGTCATGTTTTTAACTGTTGCATGGCTACCTTTGCAAAGTGCAACTAATGTTCCAGGACTAATTGATGGTTTTGTTAAGATGGATCATTCATCATTATTACACAAGACTTCTTGTTTTCCTGGAGCAAGGTGAGCATTGACCTGTTTATGTAAACAAGTCAATCACCATCTTTCTTCAAGGAAACAGTCAGCCTCATATAACAATTAGGGACTGTTTTGGTTGACTTGGTCTGTGTGCTCAGCAAATTCTTTTGAGTTCCTAATCATTTGTACCTGCCTGAAGCACTCATCTTTTCCTGTTGAGAGGGGAAAGCAATCACTTGACAGCATTCTACTTTGTGATTTATATTTTATACAATTCTGCAAGAGTCTCCAAGATAGAAAGTGTATCTTTTAAAAAATTAACATTTCTATTTTTGTTCTTTCCACTCCAGTTGAGAACCTCTGTTTGTGAACTCGGTGATCAAGTTGGCTTTGTATGCATTGGGAATTGAAGACAAAAATAGGAAAGAAAATACTTTTCCACTTACAGGAGAGAGAGAAAACAACCTCTGCAGACTTTTCTCTCAACTCATCCATTCCATCTGAACTCCAGTTCTGGATTAAAGCACAGCATTGCCACTCTCCCCCTGCCCTCCACAGCTTTTCTCTGCCAGCTGGCAGCCCCTCGATACACATCTCAGGGATACGCTGCAGTGTGGTCAGATGGCATGAATGAGCCCTTTGTGGTATTATTGCAGCACTTGGAACAGATGTGAGGTTGAATGATATGATATCAACAAGTTCTGAGGCTCTGGATGCTCATAAAATGTTAACTGAAGACATATTTTGTTGTTCTCCTTCTCAGCTTGCGTCTTTCGTTGTGGGACTGAAAAATGTTCTAAAAAGAAAATGGGGAAGGTTCAAAACTTCCTTTCCAGCAGTATCACTAGGGATCTGCCAGCTCTAATTCAGGAACCATTTATAAAACATGCCCTGTCCTCTCTTCCCCTCATGTGTGATGACATAAGAAGAGCCCTGATGAATCAGACCAAAGGATCATCTAGTCCAGCATTCTGTTCTCACAGTGGCCATCCCAGATGCTTATGGGAAGCCTGAGTGCACCAGCTCTTTCTTCACCCATTATTCCTAGCCGCTGGGATAGCTCAGTCAATAGAGCATGAAACTCAATCTCAGAGTCATAGGTTCAAGCCCCATGTTGGGCAAAAGATTCCTGTATTGCAGGGGGTTGGACTTAGATGACCCTTGTGGTCCCTTCCATCCCTGTCCTATGATCTTATGATGAACTGTGATCCAAAGGCATAGTGCCTCCAACAGCAGTGGGAAAACATGGTCATCATAACTAGTAGCCATTGACAGGCTTAGTCTCCATGAATTTATCTAATCCTCTTTTAATGCCATCCCTATTGGTGACTGGCACTACATGCTATGGGGACAAATTCCACGATTTAACTATGCACTCTGCAAAGAAGTCCTTTTGATATTCTCAAAGTACTCAGTGCTCCCCAGCAGCTCACAATGATTACTGGACTGAAGTTGCCTGCTCCAGACCATCAGGAATTATGAGGAATTCTCAGTGCCTGGTGTTCTTACAATGAATTCACACCATCATACAAGAAGGCACTCCAGCAGTCCTCTGTCCTGGCAATTCTTCGATGTGACAGCCATTTAGATATTTAAATATGGCTATCGTATCTCCTCTCTGTCTCCTCTTTTCCAGGCAAAACATACCCGACTCTCTCAACTCTTCCTCATAAATCTTGGTTTCCAGACCCTTGATAATCTTGGTCACCCTCCTCTGCACATGTTCCCGCTTGTCAACATCCTTCTTAAACTCTGGTGCCCCAAACTTGACACAATACTCCAGGTGGGGTCTAACCAGAATAGAGTGGTACTATGACTTCCCTTGATCTTGACACTATACTTCTGCTTAGAATAGCATTTACTTTTTTGCTGCTGCATCACACTATTGACTCATGTTAAGCTTGTGGTTTACTAAGCCCCCTAGACAGTGCTATTTTTTCAAGAAATAGAGGTGCCAAAACTCACAACAAATGCTTCCCTTGTTCTCTCATAATGACAATGGCACAGAACTGAGTTCTGGCTGGGGGAAAAAGCCCTGCCCCTAGGTCCTTTTCACATGTACTACTGGCAGCCCAGGTGTCACCAATCCTATATTTGATGCATTCTGAATGCATCCTGCACAATGAAATTCATGACAATCTGGATTTGAAAACAGCTCAGAGCCAGAGCATTATAATTAATAGGATGGACAAACAATGCCTTGCTGAACTTCATCCCCCACAGTCAGTAATAAAACAGAGGGTCAAAGACATAAATCTGGCTTCTATTATCGATCAGAGCACATTGCCACTCGGTTAGGTGTAATGACAGTCTCATAAACCACTATTCATTCCCATATAAAATTGTCCTTTCTGTAACACAGAATGATGATATTGATAAGTTCTGCGTGCCGGGCATTAGATATTGCACCCATAACATAATAGTTTTAATAGCATTCAAGGCAATAAATTCAATGTGGCGACAGAGCAATGCAGAAACCAAGTGCCTGCATGGAACAGTGAAGCCAAGAAAACAAACCATGGCTGTCCTTTGTTGTTAAAGACGTCAGGTGAGTCCTCCTGGATCAGCATCCTGTTCTCACAGTGGCCCACTGGATGAGTTGCTCCACAAATTAATTTTGAAGGAAATTGCATTTCGATACCCCAACTAACCAGGCTGTTTCTGTTTTACAGCCATGTTTCTTAGCACTGGGACAGGGCTAAGGACAAGGGATAAATCTGTTTGCATTTACAGGCTGACCTACCTGATTTCCAAAGCAATAGGTGAACAGAAATACAGACACTTTTTGAAATCCACATTTCTCTGAATTTTGTATTGTGGATCTCCAGCCAAGGAAAAAATATTTTTTATTTTATTTATTAAATTTATATACCACCCTTCAACATAAGATCTCACAGTGGTACCCAGAATGCATATACTGGGGTAAAGAGTGCATAAGCGTGCATATACTGGTTAAAATAGCATGAAATGCATTATATTAGGAGGAATTACTTTGATATATTATGTGAAATTGTATTAGAAAGATGCATGTACTAGGAGAAATTCACAGATGAGTTTTCATGAGGACTTTGTAAAAATAAAAATAAATAAATGCAGATTGCAAAATGGCATCCATGTTCTCATAGTGGCCTTGGTTCAATGTCTCCCTTTCCTTGATCTGCCATTTTGGAATACAAATCCTTTCTGTAGGTCCATTGAATTACTAATGTGGATGTCAAACAAAGAGCACTTTGTGTTTTAAGGGAGGCTTCCCTTTTGGCTTAGAAAAGCATCCTTTTCCAGGCCAGGTTAGTGACTTGGAAACACCAGGGCAAGGCTGGTGGTCCTGATTAGCCCAACACAAGTTGTGATTGGGCTTAGGAAGGGATGGTAACTCAGCTTTCGAAAAGCATCCAGCCACATGTCACTCTTTTGGGCATGAGGCCATCTTACTGTTTTATCATCCAGATCAAACTCCACTGACCTGGTGCACTTCAGATGTTTTGGGCCCCAATTCCCATCAGCCCCAGTCAGCACATGACCAGAAGCCATGCAGTTCAGTGCTGTGTTGCAGAACTGCCTCCCTCCTGAGGTTAGACAGACCCCTTCCCTGTTGAACTTCAGACGCTTTGCAAAAGTTCTAAGATACATTTCAGTTATTCTTAACCTTTAAAAAAAATGTACAATGACAGGAGTAACTATGAAGTTAGTATTATCAACACACCCACATTAATTGACAAAACATGAAAAAACCACCGTAACCATTATTTTTTTTCCAAAAGAGAATCACATTTATTGTGATCTATTGATAACATGAAATATTGTTGCCCCCGCTGTACTGTAGAATGGGACAGCCGTTTTAAGAGTTACAATGGAACCAAAATGCAACAAAGACAATCTAGGATTAGCCACATTTCACATCGTCGGGTCCTGACCAGGCCAGTTATGTAGATGGCTATACTTTACAATCAGCCTTCCTCAACCTGATGTCCTCTGGAGCTTTTAGCCCAGCAACTTGCATCTGTCCCAATCAACTTAGCTATGCTGGCTGGGGCTGATGGGAGTTGTGGGCCAAAACAGCACCAGATTGTGGAAGGCCAAGATAAATCCTACTAGTCCAAGAAGTATATTCCTCTTATAAGTGCATCGTCATCCAAATACACCAGCTTTGTAAAAACAAATTAAACTTAATTCATATTGTTTACATTAAAGTGGGTTTCCAGCCCCACACACCAATAAGGAGTCTTTCCCCAACCTTTCAAAGACTTCAGCAGTTGCTAAGGGCTAAGTCTCATCTGATGGTTTGAACTTGGGTGTCCATATGTGAGTACAAAATGCATGTCAAGTAAGGAGGGTGTATATGTGCGGTTTAAAAATGTGCCAGTGGTCTTTTGGCTGATCTCTGGCCATTTGTGTGCATTTTAAAGAGAAATGCTACCAAAAAGGAGGAGGGGGGGAAGAGTTATGCATGCATCCTTCATTTTTTTTGATGAGGCACACGTACTTGGGCTTCCAGTCTCAAGTATGACATTTAAATGAGGCTCAGCTCTGAGAGATGGGTTTCAAAGGGAAGGGAGGGGCATTCTTAAACAAATGGATATCTCCTTGGGTATCTCTTTCTGGGTAAGACTGCATTCTGTGTGTGCTGAGCAGGCCATGTGAAGATCCTAAAATGGTCAAGTGATGCAATTGTACAGTTCTCTTATGGGAAGATTGGATAGTCCCCTAGCAAATGACCAAAGTCAACTGAGCTATGTCATGAAACCTGTTTGCCATAGACAAACCTTCTTCACTTACACGCACAATCCTGCCACCTGCCCAGTGTTCTAGTGAACCGACCATGAGACATCTGGAAAGGTTTAATATCTAATGGATGAGAACACCCAGTACACTTCAACTACAAAACAGATGTTACAGCAGGGATGGAGACCTCCATGTTATTGGATTCCAGCCAGCATAGGCATTGCTGGCTCCCAGTACATTTCTGAGCACAATTCAAAGTGTTGGTGCTGACCTTTAAAGCCCTAAATGGCCTCGGTCCTGTATACCCGAAGGAGCGTCTCCACCCCCATCATCCAGCCAGGACACTGAGGTCCAGCTCTAAGGGCCTTCTGGTAATTCCCTCCCTGCAAGAAGTGAGGTTACATGGAACCAGGCAGAGGGCCTTCTCTGTAATGGCGCCTGCCCTGTGGAACGCCCTCCCAGCAGATGTCAAGGCAATAAACAACTGCAGTATTTTTCACTCCATAAGATGCAGTTTTTCCCTCCTAAAAAGTAAGGGGAAATGTGTGTGCATCTTATGGAGCAAATGCAGGTGGGAGGCAGGCAGGAAAAGCCCCCAAGTCAGTCCCTTCTCCCTCCTTGGGGAAAAGCCCCCAAGAGCCACACACCCTTTAAAGAGCACGGGCTCTTGCTGGCTTTTGCGGGACGTGAGGGAAGTGACGGTCTGCCCTTCTCCCTCCTGGGGGAAAACCTGCAAGCGCCGCACACACGCTCCACGTGGCTCGTGAAAGGGAGCGCTGAGCAGAGCCTTGGATGCATACAGGCGCTGCTCAGCGCTCCCTTTAAAAATATTTTTTTCTTGCATTCCCCCTCTAAAAACTGTGTGCGTCTTATGGTCAGGTGCATCTTATGGAGCAAAAAATATGTTTTGCTTTTAAAAGACAACTGAAGGCAGCCCTGCTTAGGGAAGTTTTTAATGTCTGACACTGTGTTGTTTTTAATATTTGGTTGGAAGCCGCCCAGAGTGGCTGGGGAAACCCAGCCAGATGGGTGGGGTATAAATAATAAATTATTATTATTAATAGTTAGGGATGAATGGAGGTGTGGTCCAATAGCATCTAGAAAATCACAGATTCCTTTGACCACCATTATGAGAGGAGAGAGATTCATCTATGCAACTGGCTGCTGACTCTTCTCTGGACCAGAAGATGGACCTTTCTGTTCCTGCTGACATCTGAGACTGGCCTTACCTTCCTCTGCAGTGCTTCTCAAAGGAGTTTATCCCACTGTATATTAAGCTTGGGAGTTTAAAGTAAAATCCTGTGGAAGGAGAGTACACCTTTAAGAAGATGCAGGTGTGAGGAAAATCTCCGACTGACTCAGTGTGTCATGTTTTCCTTGGACTGCATGCATATATCTTGCTCCTTTTGCAACACAGACATGGGCATGACTAGTGGGCATGAATCCATGACTTGAAGCAGTATCACACACTGCCGGTTCAGTGCTTTAGCACTATGCCAGATGTTCAGGTGGCTACACTGGAATAAAAATGAGCTTTTTAAAGCTTTCTGCCCAACATTTCACCATATGGCTTGTGTCACATGCTCTGCTGGATTCGGAGTAGAGATCGGATGTGCTCAGCCAGTAAATCCAAGCACTATCAAAAACTTGCATGGACACACCAGCGCAGTGAAGTACAGACTGGGGGAGAAAAGGGACAGCTAAGTGAGAAAGCCAGTGTGATGAAGTGAACAGAGCACATTCCTTAACTCGAACCAGGTAGACTGGTTTCCAATCCCTGCTTAGCCCCCAAAAGAGATGGATTTAGGGGAGCATGACCAGTTTGGTCGTACTAGGTGAGGAGTCTCAGGGGCGCCACAAGAGATGCTGCAACTATTATTTTGAATGGAGTGTGGGAGGCACCAAATTTTGGCATCATACAGAGCCACTGAAAAATGAGACCTTAAGAGCCTCCACTGCCCCAAAACTAACTGGAAGACTTTAGGTCCTGTGCATGGGTTGGTGAGAGCCTAAACAGGGATAACTCAGACCACATATGTTGCTCTGATCTCATTGTTCAATAGTTTGATTCAGAAATATCTGAATCAGTGTTTTAATGAGATGTCCATCTTTCTTTTTACTGTTGCTTGTGTTATGATGCTGATATGTTTGATATAGGTCACTCCGAGTTAACTTTGGAGGAAGAGGGATCAACAAATATCCTAAACAATAAATAGTTAGTCCTGAAGATGCCACACAGTTCATTTTCATAAGATCTATGCTCCCCACCACATTTTCATTCATTGGGAAGGTGTTGGTAAAATTCTTTTACCACAAAGGCAGTCGCCACGGTCCTCTAGCTGCCAGTGTGGATGTACAGGCATGTTGTTTCTTAACCATGAACTGTGTTTGCCTAATGCTGTGTTCCATCATGCTTCTGTGGAACAAGACCTGACTACAATACTGCTGGATAGTGGGGTTCCTTGCAGGCCGTGGCTCTGCTGAAATAAACACAATAGAATCTCAGCCCTAACCTCTCTCCTCCTTGGAGGGAAAAGAGAGATGCAAACACCCTTGGCTGCTTTTAAGCTATTTCAGGAACATAATAGCAGTTCTATCTAGCTCACAGTTGATATGCCGGCTGCCAGTTGCTGACATGTTGCTTTTGCAAAGTGCCTCCGGACACCTTGAATATTAAAAGGCACGATTAAATGCCAATTTCTGATCCAGCTCCCATGCTGGATGTTGTTTCCACTACACAGTGACTTCCCCTGACTGAGCTCCCAGTGGGTGGGTGTGGGTCTCCCAGAGGAGGAAGGTGGCCTTTGCAAAGGAAGAACAATGCTACCATTCTGACACTAACATCCTTTTCTATCTGTTATGGAAGGGTGGGGGGGCAAATGATAATCATGTCCTGAATTGGATGCACAGGCTGAACTGAGAGAGGCTGGGATCAAGCTGGAGTCTGGCTATGGGAAATCAAAACCACAGTGGAATTGAAAGCCAACCCCCTATGAGCTACAGCAGCCCTAAGATATTTTTCGTTAATTCCACCTTGATCCTACAGAAGCACATAGCTTTAATGGCTCGTGGGGAGTACCTCTTACCAATGGAGCCTCTTGCTACCATCTTGCACTTGCTAAATTAAGCAAACGCCTTGCTGCCTTGCTTCATTTGTCGTAACTGCATCAGAGAGTTTACTGTCAAATACTGAGTATATACAGCATTGTGCCAATACAATTGGTGCTATGGCAAGCAAACCATATTTAGAATACTATGGTGTTCTGCCCAGTCTTCGTTCTTCCATTTGGGACAGAAGCTAGAATGGCCACATAAATAGATGGGCACAGTTCTTTGTCAGGCCCCCGTAAGAGAAAAGATCAGAAAGATCCAGGGAATGCAGCTCAGCTGGTGTCTGCCCCAAGGTTTTGTGGACAATAGGTTCATCTGCACTGGGATTATGTCAACCCAAGCCTTGGGGAATGACCCTGAAATGGGAACATGTCCAGTGCTGGAGTAAAATATTCTGGTGGGTATTTTTGTTGTTATTATTATTATTTCTATGTCACCCCTCCACCCGCAGATCTCAAGCTGGTTCACAACATAATTTTGTTCAGTGAAATTGTGAGAGGATTTATGGGCAGACACACTGCAAGAGATACAACTATTATTCCCAGCAGCAAAATCATCCCAAATTTATCCTAGGGTTGGGCTTTGCTTTTTTTTTTTTCTGATCAGAATTGGCCGGGGGGGGGGAGGGAATCAGGCTGAAATGTTCTGCTTCTGTGGCAATTAACACCATATGCTTCATGTAAAAACGGGGCAAGGCAGCTGTTAGGTTTATTATTATGTGTGCAGGAAGAGACAGGAAATATAGCATGAGGGCATCATTTCAGGCCTCATCACAAAGTTCTTACCTTAGAGAAAGCAGCAGAGGCAAAGCAACTGCATACCACTTGTCCCATAATTATTGGGAACGTTGTTGTTTTTAACTTCTGTATGTCTGAATGCATACAGCAGTTGATATTCTCCACCATAAGGGAATTTTAGGCTGCAGTCCTGAACAACTTCCCTACTGAATTAGGAGAGACTTGAGCAAACACACTTAGCACTGCACTGTCAATATATGTATATTTTGTGAGAGAGAGTGTGTGTGAGTGAGAAAGAGAGAACAAGAGAGAGGGAGATTTATGTGATTTTCCTCCCTTTCTTGTTGCCACCAAGCCAACTTTTGACAGCAAATGTTTTCAGTTTAGTTTCAAGTAGTCATTAAAAGCAAAAGCTGAAGTTCATTAATCAAACACTTTGCATGGCTATTTATTTTTCTCTGATCTCTTGCAGCTAAAATTTTTTTCTCAAGTACCCGAATGTGGCTAATTCCAGACAAAATTCAGGACAAAGCATGGCCAGCTTGTTGTGGTCAGCAAAGAGGGAGCTGAGATGTCTTACTAGAATGGCCCCCAAAGTGACTATGATGAGCACAGTTTCTCGGGGAAATTCAACACATCCATAGGTTGTGATCAGATTTTGCCAAAAACAAACTCTGAAGCAAATTTGTGGAGGTTCCTCCTGAGACCAAACATCTGGGAAATTTTGCAGAATGCCAAAGGAATTTGAGTAAGAGTAGAATACTCTTTGAGACAAGTCTACAACCTGACCTAGTTCTGTCAGGCCCCCCATTACATTGTAGCCTTTGTGGGCTCTCAAATTCTTAATACATTTTGTGATGGGTTCTGAAACAGCTCTGGTGCATATTCAATATGGCAACGATCTGGCAATGCAATCTCTGAAGGACAATGAGGTGAGAACTTATTATTTAGAGGTGCAGCCTTGCCAAGGAAACCCAGGGCTCACCTCAAAGTGTTGCCTTCCTCCCGAGCAGCCATGAAGATTTAGCACACCGATAAGCAAACACCACTTTACTGAGGTGCAACTGTGGAAACTGAAGGGGAAGGAATGTGGAAAGCAAGCGTGAAGAAGGAAAAATGTTGGGTCAACATAAGGAAATTCAAAAGGTTCATGGCAAGGAGTCATAGTTGGAAAATGTTTGGTGGGATTATGGATATCTGTGTTACTTTGTTTCTTCCCCTGCACTCTTCCTTCCTTCCTTCCTTCCTTCCTTCCTTCCTTCTTCTTTTTCCAAGTAATTTCTACAGAGGAACACAGGAGATGTTCATGCTACTTGCTGAGAGCAGTAATAGTAAGTTTCCTTGGCCCATGGATTCCACAGACCTTTGAGTCTCCTTCTACTACCCCGCAGGCTAACATCTGGGAACATGAGAGTTCCGTGGCAAGTCTCCGTAGCCCTTAGAAATTGGTGGCATCTTCTCAGATATTTTGCATGAGAGCGAGAGATGCATGGATTCCATTAGCTCCTTCCTCACATGACACCTGAGAACGCCTCAGGCGCAGCCTCATGATCTCCTAGGGTTTTCTCTCTCACACACAGCACAAATATCACACTGCAGTCTCTAGGTCCTCATGGGGAACCACTTGGTGGTTCTGATGACTCTCCAAATACGAGGCTAGATCTGGGTCCCCAGCCTTCTGCGCCCTGTCTCGAGGTGTCCTACCCTACAATGAGAGAGAGACAGACAGACAAAGAGAAGAGGGGCTTAGAAATAGCCTGGGGAACAACACAACACTGAGCAGCATCAAACCAAACAGATGCTTGGTTTGTTTGGCTACAACAAATGCGTTACCCTCTGATGTGAATAACTGAAATTAGAATAGTATCTTGTGTAGCACTATTAACAGCCCAATTGTTGTTGTTTTTTGTAATGGTGGGCAGGCAGGTAGGTAGATGAATCATCACACAGAGCAACCCACCAGCTGTCTTTGGTTTGATTGGTCACAAAGGTGTGTGCTTGGTTTAAAGCAACGGTAGTCCCTGTAAAGAAACTGATTTGCTAAGAGACCGTAGTCTCAATCATACTTACTTGGAAGTAAATTAATTATAATGAATGTCTGTGAGGGCCTTTCCTGAAACAGTTTGTAAATGAATGAATAGATAAATAAATAAATAAATAAAATGTTCACTTGGCACTTCCCAAATAAGCTTTTGCCGTTTCTTTGGCTGAGTTGGATGCATGTTGGTTTCACTTGTCCACAGCATTGTTGAAATGGGTTTGTTTGGTTTGGTTACCTTGGAATCCGTTTTCCTCAATGACGCTCCTGCCTCCACCAATAACTGGCAGATGCCACGGTGGCGCTGGCAGGCTGCCTTGTGCAGTGCCGTCTCACCCCTGTGTGTGTACAACAGAGAAAACTATCAATAAGAAACACTCTTTTTTTGCAATTAAGCACTTTTACCAGGGCACCCTTATAAGTACTGCTGACACAGACACTTTTTAAAGTCTTGATCTCTGGCTCCTCGGTGCTGTCAATTGTGTTCATGGATTTATTATTACTATTATTATTAGCATGCTTAAAGCAATGTACTGAATGCTAAGTTGCTGTCCAGACTAAAGCTCCAGTTTGAACCAGCTACAAGAATGCTCCCCCCCCCACCCTGTTCATTGAATTCCCTAAGTGAGCTTCCCCCTTTCCTGCCTCTGAGTTACCCCTCTCCCCCCACATCCTCTGGCCAGTCTGTTTGGCTTCTGCCTGGGGGTTGTGCTCTTTAAAAAAAAATTTGGAAAACACTTTAAATCTGAAATCATTTATATCACACAGTTCTTTGCCTTTAGGGACTGAGTGACACACTCCAACTCGAGCACTCCTTTCACACCATCCTGGGGAAAAAAGATATGCATTATGTTGAAACCTCGGTGCTCCAATTTAAATTAATATCAAAAGGCAACTTCAAGGCCATATCTCTGCTTGGACTTGAATCAAAGGCTTTAGCAGCGCCTGCAAATGCAAAATTGTAATTCTCATAGGCTGTCTAATGGACAGGTTATTTGAGTCCCCATATTGGAACCTTTGCAGGTACAGAAGGGAATAAATTGTGCCTTTCCTTTTCAAAGGCAGAGAGATGCTGGCATAAGCTAAGCAGAACCAAAGTCTATTAGCTATCTTTGCATTGCTTGGAAGCATTGGAGCTCTAGAGTTCTTGGGAGTGCTTTTTCTCCTGCTCTTCCTTTTCTTTTCTTCCTAGGCTGTTACAGCAGCCATCAAAAAGACACCAGAGGGCATTAATTAATCTAGTACCACATTTGAGCTAAGCACTTTGTGTTTAATAGGAGGGATGACTGATGGCACTTAAGAGCAGGATTCTTGGCTCCCAGAATTCCTGATGAGTTTTACAAGGGTGTGATTAACTTGTTGGGAATGGGCTTTTTGATGTTTCATAAACTGGATTCTGCAATAGGCAGGTGGATGGATTTCGTATCAGATACAAACAGGTTCAGAATATAATGCAACAAGTTTCAGATAAGAAGATGCAAATGCAGAGATTTTGATAGTCACAGCTTAACACCCGAGGTAAAAACCCAACACCAGCTATGCTTTTTCCATTTTTCAAATTCGCGTTTCATCAAAGCGTATTCTGAGACAAATTTTCACTTAACTTCAATGCTAGCTCTATAAAACAAACACACACAAAACTATATTATACCCTTTTCTTTTCTTCAGACAATGAGTGCAGTGAGGAGAAACCAGATATTACTACCAGAACATTTCTACTAAAACGCCTAGGATGTTAGCAGAAAACACTGGGGGGTGGGAGAATTAAGACATGACTAATGTCACATACACAAATTCATAGCTGCATTAACTAATCTGGAGTAACTTCTACTCCCTGGCTTCTGTCTCCTTTTCTGTTTTCATCCCCCACACCCAATTTCTTCCACAGAACTCAAGACAGCATACGCAGGGTTCCTGGGCAACCTCCCATCTAGGCTGTGACCATAGACATACTTTCTTTACTTCAGCAAGGCTGTTGCATCATTTGGCTTTCATCTACATATGGGGACCAATGACTGTTATGGATTGGAGGGATGGAGGGATGGAGGGAATGGTGTCTGTAACATCTGAAGGGCACCACACTGATTTCATTGATTTATTACATTTTATATACAGTGGTACCTCGGTTTAAGAACAGCCTTGTTTACGAACTATTCGGTTTACGAACTCCGCAAAACCGAAAGTAGTGTCCCGGTTTGCAAACTTTACCTTGGTCTAAGAATGGAATCTGAACGGTGGGAAGCCTCATTAGGGGAAGCTAGCCTTGGTTTAAGAACGGTTTCGGATTGAGAACGGACTTCTAGAACGGATTAAGTTCGTAAACTGAGGTACCACTGTACTGCCTTTCCCCTCCAAGGAGCACAAGGTGGTGTACATTGCTCTCCCCTCCCCATTTGTTTCCCCATAACAACCCTGTGAGGTAGGTTAGACTGGAGACAGTGGTTGGCCCAAGGTCACCCAGTGAACTTCATGGCTGAGTGGAGGTTTGGACCCTGGTTTACCAGTTACTAGTCCAACACTCTAACCATTACACTGCACTGGCTTGCCTGCCCTAGATTAGAATCTCCATTTCAGTATATACTACAAAAGAGAGGGGAATAGTACATCTATCTTTTCAGTGTCTACTCTCTGTTTTCTATGCATTAACCACCGGAATTCGCAGTACAAGAGGGAAGTTAGAAGAAGCTAGAGAAAAAGGTCTGCATCAATCAATGTGAAACTTGCCCCTTTATCTACATATGCTTTGCGGTTTAGGAAAGACATTATTTTGCAACTGGAAAGAAACAGCAGGAAGTCACTGCTTTTTGGGTTATTTTAAGAGGTGCTTGGTTAAAAAAAATAAAGGAGACCAATGCACACTCCTAAAAGTGAGTTGGAATGAAACCAATGAAATAGAAGAGCCAAGTGGTCAGGACTTACGTTTCACTGTCTGTCATATCCACTAACTCAGAAGGACCTGTCAAAGGAAACAAGGTAAATCACATGGCAATCCTCAAGTTCATCAACACAAAATGGATTCCAATTCAGGGGCATGCTGAGGATTTTCACTTCCTTCCCCTTTAGATGGTACATATCAATACACTAAGTGGAAATAAATTATTATTATTATTATTATTATTATTATTATTAATACCCCACCCATCTGGCTGGGTTTCTGGGTGGCTCCCAACAGAATATTAAAAACATGATAAAAGATCAAACATTAAAAACTTCCCTAAACAGGGCTGCTTTCAGATGTCTTCTAAAAGTCAGATAGTTGTTTATTTCCTTGACATCTGATGGGAAGGCATTCCACAGGGTGAGCGTTACTACCAAGAAGGCCCTCTGCCTGGTTCCCTGTAATCTCACTTCTTGCAGGGAGGGAACCGCCAGAAGGCACTCGGAGCTGGACCACAATGGGGGTAGAGACACTTCTTCAGGTATACTGGGCTGAGGCCATTTAGGGCTTTAAAGGTCAGCACCAAGACTTTGAATTGTGCCCAGAAACATACTGGGAGCCAATGTAGGTCTTTCAAGACCAGTGTTATGTGGTCTCAGCGGCCACTCCCAGTACAAGGAAATACAATGCAGAGTGTTAAAATTCATTGGTGTTTGGTGCCTATTGAGGCTGGTAGGGTGGGAGGCAGACAAACAGTAGATCAAGCCAGAGCCAGTGGCAGGTAGGGCCAGCTAATGCTAGTTTGCACCCTTCCTCTTCCTGCCAAGTTCTACAAGAGCAACCCTAAGACTAAGGAGAAGGCAGATGATGGTTAACGTCACCCTTTAAAGTGGTTGTAGCTATGAAGGCAGGCAGGTGGGGAGTGACCGAGGGCAGACTGAGGTCAGTGGGGCAGTGTTCCATTCACCTTCAGTTACTAACCTCCATTGATAAAATTCTAATTTTGAATCTGGGAGAAATTTAGTATGTCTTTAAGGTGAAGAAGACAAATGTAGAAATTGTAAGAGGATGGAGCTTAGGGATGGGGAGTCAGCCTTGATTTTTAGCCCAGTGCCCTTTACTTGTTTATTATTTAGTATGATTGTTTCTTGTTTTGTCGCTGTCATTTATAAAGTGTCTAAAATTGTTAAGCACCAAGCAGAAAGTTAAAACAGAGAAAGAAAACAACAACCCACCTAGGGGTTTGCCAACGAAAGATAAAGATACAATATGGTGGGGCTTGGGGAGGAAATCAAATGGAAAGAAGAGTTAATTGGTTCATCCAGTGGAAATTATTCAGTAGTAAAGTCCACTGAGTTAAATAGAGCTCACTCCCAAGTCATAGCTGCCAACATTTCCCTTTTTTTAAGGGAAAGTCCCTTATTCTGAATAGGATTCCTCACAAGAAAAGGGGAAAGTTGACAGCTATGCATAAATGTGATCTATTTAAAGGAGGTTTGAAGCACACACACACACAGCCCTGACTGTAGTTTATCTCTGACAGAGCTATAACTCCCAGCATGCTTAGCTAACCACAGTTCCCAGGATTCTTTGGGGTGAGGAGGTGCTTAAAATGCATAGTGTGCATACAACCTAAATGTGCATGGGATTTCAGCCTTTTTCTCAAATGCCTGCCTCTCCAGCAACCATCTCATGCCCCCCTCTGATTCCTCCCCTTTTCTGGACCTCGCTTTCTTATATATATCAATCTCCCCTTTGCTGCCAGACGACCATTCCAAATCCTCCTCTGGCTCAGGACAAAAGCCGCACAGATGTGGGAAAGGCTGGCACTGGGGAAAGCTAGTGGCACTGTCATCCTGCCACAGCAGGGAGCTGGCTGCTTTTACCCAGGGACAAGGAGAAAAGGAAAGGGGAGGGGGAGTGGGGCGGGAAGGCAAGGAGAAAGGGAGTGCCAACTAACCCAATGGAAATCCGGAAGGGAAATGCATGAGTGAGATTTCTATCAAGGAAAACAGCAGGGAGGGATGGGGAAATAAAAACAAAACGGGGAAAGAGAAAGAGAGAAATGTGCAGGGAGGTGGAGAAGTGAAGAAAAGGATCAGGGAATTAAAGGAAGAATGGCGAGGGGAATCTCGCCTGAAAAGAGCTCAGAAGGGGAAAGCAACAGGAGGGTGCCCTGTGGGGACCACTGTCTGTCCTCAACAGCTCCAATTGTCAGCCCGTCTCAAATTCATAATTCTTTCCCCTTTATCCTGCCTTTAGCTGCATCACACACACACACACACACACACACGCTAGTGGTTTCCCAGGAAGCAAAGCACGTCAAAATCCCTATGGTGCTGTGTGTATGTGGGCCAAGAAGGTGGGGCGAAGATGTGGAAAATCAGGCATCTGCCCCCTCACAAGGAGACAAAAGAGGAAGCTAAAGGTTCCCATTTCAGCCAGATTTCCAAACAACATGGCACCCATAAATGCAATCCCCTCCTTCCCAATCAACCCTCTTTCTTAACACAGACAACATTAAGCCTCTGTCTTCCAACCAAGAATAATGCAGTTACTCAGACCCTCTTCACATGCACTCCAAGCTACGGGAGATGCATTTCTCCATGGCGATATCCCATCCATCTATGTCATGTGTGAATATGCAATCCCGTGGGTGGGAGCTGGCAGGTGGCGGAGAACCATACAATTGATTCTGCTTATGTGGCTGCACTAATAATGAGGGCTGTGTGTTTGATCTGGAGGAACCTCAATACCCAAACCAAACTGAGGAGATTCATATGGTTCCCCGGTCATCTAGCAACTTGCAAGAGAAACTAAGCAAGGGAAGGATCCCAGGTCTGTGTTTATCAACATGCTACTTTGTATGTTGTTGTCAAAAAGCATCTCCGAGGCTGCAAAGAGCCTTGAACTGCTGCAAGTGAGCCCAGAGTTTTCCTTAAAAAAATTCATTGGAAAGGAAGTCCAAGCAGATGCCATTGAGCACCTCACTAATAGAAGATAAATGCAACCTCCCCATCCTCTATTATTTTTTCCCCTTGAAGCTCTGGTCACTCATCCCACGTTCTTCAGAGATGTGTACTGAGGCCACTACCTTCAAATGGTTGAAATAGACCTGCTGCTAAGGTCATCAAAGCACCACATCCAAATGTATGGCTGCCTACTGAAGAAGTGCCAATATGCTTCAGCCTTTCCAAAGGGATCATACAAAACCAGTTGGCTAGAGACTTTATCCCTATTCATGCATCAGTTGCATGAAGTGAGAGTAAGATTGTGCTGATTGCTCTCCTTCCAGTGTCCCTGGCCTGCAGGCAACATCAGTGACACTCTTTCTCAGTGCCGTGTTAGTTCATCATGTTGTTATTGAACAAATAAGGTTTGTGGTGAGACACAAACCAACACATGTTTGCATCACTGGCAATAATGGTTCTACAATACCACTACCAAGCATCTGAAAAGCTATTGTCTGTGCACTTTGCCAGTGGAAGGGCTAGACAGAGTGATTTTTTACACCTGTGCCTTCCAACTAGGTAATTGATCAGAGCCAATAAGGCCCCTTGAATGTGAAGAGCTTGGCACCCACCCCCTCACTCACCGTGGTCTAGGATGTACTTCACAATCTCGCCATGCCCAGTCTTGGCTGCGTGGTGAAGCAAGGAACAGTGGTCAGGTCCCTGGATTAACAGATTAGCTCCTTTTTTGCAGCAGTCTATGAACTGGAAGATAAATGCATAGAGAAAAGTCTAAATAATGCAAAGTTGTGGTTTCCTTTTGCAGATGTGGTCTTAAACAAGTTGCATTACTTAAACAGAAATAACTGTTAGGCAAATGTTTGCTGGGCTTCCAGATTCAGCTCTGAGCAATGGAGAAATAAGCAAGTATCTTTAATAGCATTTCATGAACAAATACACCTTGCATTGTAATAGAAAATAGGTTGGAAAATGGCCTATTAACTTTGTGTTAAATTTATTTGTAACTGAGGTGAGGAACCTCTGGCCTGTTGGCCTATTTGGTCCCACCATGTTTCTCCATTTGGTCCACCAGGCCATTTTGGACAAGCCACCACTCACCTATCCTGCACCAAGGATCATATATGATGTCTAATATGGAGCAGGTAAAGTTCCAGCTGGGCTGAAAAGGGGTTTGCAAGCACCACTGATCACCCAATGGGTAGTACCTGCAAAAGCCTTTGCAATGAACTTTGAAGGTCTGCCCATCAGCTGATTGTCGGGGCTTCAACACGCAGCACAGGGCTCTCTGAACACACCAACAATCAGTTGAAGCCCCAACAACCTTCAGCATAAGAGCCCATCCTCCCTAGGCCAGTGAAAGTCCTGATAACTGGTTTGCATGTGATGGTCATAGAAAACTGCTGCACACATTAGCTGTCACTGTGACAAGTGAGTTGCACGCATACCAGGCAGATAGGAGCAATTGAGGAGGGCATGGAGATGGGCTTGTGAGAAATGTGGGGTGGAGAGGGTCCTGGGAGCTGCTTAGAGAGGCTTAGTAGATCTATATTTCATCCTGCTTGTGAGCCTTCCATAGGTATCTCCTTGGCCACTGTGAGAACAGGATACAGGACTTGATTCTTCTATTACATTCTTCATAAAAATGTGTCTCCCAGGCCATTTCACAAGCTTCACAAAGAAGTGTTTAAAAAGTGTTTTTAAGCACTGAGCCAGCTCCAATTCATGGATTGCAATTATCCAGTAGCAAGAACTTCTCATGGCACAGCCCACCTCAAATTCTTGTGTGGACGAATAAAAATCCTAGTCTGTGGTCAGAAAGCACATAAAATATCCAAGCTAAGCAGATTTGGGTCTGTTTAGGAGCATCACTTTCTGTTCCATGACAGGCAAAAGGTGGGATATAAATGTAAGAGAATCAATAACACGGCATAATGTCATTTTTGGCAGTGATCCCTTGATCACAAAAAATGTAACCTCTGAAATGTGCCTTGGTTATTGAAAAACAGGTGATGCAATGACAGACATAAGCAGCATAATGACAGGAGTTGGGGGGGGCAACCCTCCCCTTTCTACCCCGACAGGAGAGATATAGAAGAGGCTTGGCATTCCTGGAACCTGCTTGATACCTGAACTGCATTCACAGCAAATACTGAAATTGCAATGAAGTGCAAAAGAGAGCAGAAACTAATGTACTATTAGACTGGCCATACATCAAATCATAAGATGATAGACTGTGGTGCCTGTTACTTACATGGGTAGCTGCTTGCATCTGCACTGAATTATGCGTTTAGGAGTGTTTGGATGTTGTAGTATTGCTAAGACTAGTCTCTTGGGGAAGTTGTGAGTGTTTAGCATTTAATAGTAATTCTTCAGCTTATAAAGTAACTCAGTATGCTTGAGGGTGGGTGTGTTGTGCAGGATAAGGCCTTGTAGGTATTACTTTATTTCATCGGAGGCATGAAAGATTTCCAGATATGATTGGAGACATTTTCGTTCCAAAAAGCTTTTCCAACAGAATGAATAGTTCTCTGTCATGGGTAGCCACTTGCTATTTTTTCTGAGCTGCTGATCTTTTCTGTTCTGTTTTAAATTGTTTTCTAGCTTCTTTTGCTACATTTTGTACATTGCCTTGAGATGACTGTGGAAGGTGCTTAAAACTTACTTATGTACATACTTGCACTCGATGAGATCTCTTGTTCTAGAAGTGATTCTAGTTGGCATTTGGTGATCAGATATGTATCCATTTGGAGTTTGAAGAAGGATAACAAATTATCCTGGCCTCAGTTATCCATGCTTTGATAACCTCCAGGCTAGACTACTGTAATGCTCTATATGTGAGACTGCCTTTGAAGACTGTTCAGAAATTATAAGTTAATGCAGAATGGGAATAGCCATTATGAAAAGACTGTACCTGGACTATTCTAACTGCACTCACTCCCAATGCATTTCTGGGCCCAGTTCAAAGTGCTTTTTTGACCTTTCATAGCTTAGGGTCAAAGCACCCATATACAGTGGTACCTTGGTTCTTGGACATAATCCATTCTGGAAGACCGTTCGACTTCCGAAATGTTCGGAAACCGAGGCACAAAGGGCTGGCTGCAAGTTCAATAGGAAAAATTGAAAAACACACAATGGAAACTGTTCGACTTCCAAGGTGCATTCAAAAACAGAAGCAATTACTTCTGGGCTTTTGGCGTTAAAAAATCAAAACGTTCAGCTTCTGAGATGCTCAAAAACTGAGGTACCCCATCATCTAAGGCAGCCTTTGCCAACCTGGTGCCCTCCAGATATTTTGGACTACAACTCCCATCAGGCCAAGACAGTTTGACAAAGGCTGATGTAAAAGGTAAAGGTAAATGTACCCCTGCCCGTACGGGCCAGTCTTGACAGACTCTAGGGTTGTGCGCCCATCTCACTCAAGAGGCCGGGGGCCAGCGCTGTCCGGAGACACTTCCGGGTCACGTGGCCAGCGTGGCATCGCTGCTCTGGCGAGCCAGAGCCGCACATGGAAACGCCATTTACCTTCCCGCTAGTAAGCGGTCCCTATTTATCTACTTGCACCCGGGAGTGCTTTCGAACTGCTAGGTTGGCAGGCGCTGGGACCGAACAACGGGAGCGCACCCCGCCGCGGGGATTCGAACCACCGACCTTTCAATCGGCAAGCCCTAGGCGCTGAGGCTTTTACCCACAGCGCCACCCATGTCCCTAAGGCTGATGTAAGGTGAGGCTTTATGGTGATGGTGCCCCAGTTCTTCTCTCCAGTGAGGTTTGCCTGGTGCCCATCGTAATGTCCTGGTTTAATTTTCCAAATATTTAGATGCATATTTAAGCTAGCCCACCAGCCATTTTAATCCTGTTCATAGATTCTTTGGCTTTCGGGGGTTGTTCTATTTCTCCATGTTTACATTTTTAGTTATTTTTTATCCCTTTTTTGGTTGATCATCCTTGAGATATAAAAACTTGTATTAAATAAATAAATGAATGGTAATAACAACAGCCATGTAAGGGGTATAGGAGATATAAATGAGGATGCATCAGAACTTCTTTTACTTACTTTTAGAAAATCACCAGCTATTACTGACTGTAAAAGTGCTGCAAAGAACAAAAAGAGGACATTAGCATTAATAATCATTCTTGACACAAATGCAGTCATGTTGCCCGGTTGTGATAATTAATACAAAATAAGAGGCTCGCCCCAAAGGCCTTATATTCTACAGGCATGACCTTTCCAGGCCACTGTTATGCATTGCAACTTAGATTTAAGAGCATTTTCTCACCTGAAACTTAAATCAACACATATTTGCAAATGTAAAAACAACAGTAGCAGAAGCAGCAACCCTACATCTTGTTCCATATTCTACTCTGCATCAAGAAGCATCACATGTTGTACAAGCTGCGTATGAGCTTCCAAAACATCCTCTCTCTCTTTTCTCTCACTTGTGAAAAATGGTAGCTCTGGATTTGGTGCAGTGTGGGCAGTTCTCCTGCACATGGCATCGAGCCGAGGGGGTGCAAATTTGAGAGGAGCAATAATTAAGAAGATCCATTTGGGGGCACCAAATTTTGGGCTTGCGCAAGATGGCATATTACAGAAGATTGCCAAAGTCCAGCCCTGCAAACTGTCTCATCACTCATCCCTGTTTCACAAATTATGTAACAACAAACCCATATTTGCCCCTGAGGGCAAGGAGTCGCTGAAATTACCAGAACTCTGGTGAATGTACCTATATAACCCAAATATTTTCAAATATCCACTTGCCACATAAACACTTTACATATTTAGGGGTACACCAACCAATGTAATGCATGAAAAGGTGCTTAGTGGCATGCTTAACCAGTAAGGGATTCTTACAGAAGGCTTCAATTCAAGGAGGGCCACAGCTCAGTTGTGGCACATCTGCTTTGCCAGCAGGAGGTTCCAGGTTCAATCCCTGGCATCTCCAGGTAGGGCTGAGACTATTGCCTGCCCCAAACCTTGGAGAGCTGCTGCCTGTCAGTGTGGACAGCACTGAGCTAGATGGAGCAACATTGCCTCTGAAAATTTTTGCACAACACCTGGGAAGACAGGCGAAATAATGCCAGTGTACTGGAAGAAGCAAAGATCACCAGAGTCAAAGTGATGATTCTTTAACATCAACTTTGTTGGACTGGTCATGTTGTGAGTATGCCTGATTATCGTCTTCCAAAGCAAATATTCTAGTTCAAACTTAAAAATGCATAATGCTGGTGGTCAGCTAAAGAGACTCTTCAAGGCAAATCTTTAAAAATGTAGTATAAACACCAACAACAGGAAAACACTGGCCTGAAAGGGCTCCAATTGGAGAACAGCCAAAGGTGTTGGAGAACACCAAAGGTGTCATGGGCTTTGAAGACACTCGAACTCAGAACGCAAGGAAGAAACATGCTAAGAGGAAGGCACACTCGGCAAGCCCTGACCATGATCAGCTCCCACCCAGAAACCTATCTCCCCATTGTCAAAGGACGTATGGATCCAGAATTGGCCTCCTCAGTCACTTAACGACTCAAAGTTAAGACCATGATCATGGAAGACAATCTTACTTGGCAACGAGTGGAAGAAGAAGAAGAAGAAGAAGAAGAAGAAGAAGAAGAAGAAGAAGAAGAAGAAAGGGTCTGACTCAGTATAAGGCAGCTTCCTGTCTTTCTAAGAAACCATATCCATATATAAAGGATGTTAAGCCAATCAGTTATTTGTTTGTTTGTTTGAATTTATAGCAGGAGTGGGGAACCCTCGAGAGCCACATTCCCTCATGTGCAACCTCTCAAGCACCACATGCCAGTGGGGGGCGGGGCCACTGCAAAAAGTGGGTGGAGCCACAGGTACGACTCTTAGCATGGTACAGTAAAAGTCAGATGTTCCTACATACAGCCACACTTCATGCTCCTCTCTCTTCATGCTCTATCCAGGCAAGAAAGAGGCACCATCACAATTCAATGGTATATTCCAGCCAGGAGAAAACCAATTGAGGAGCGTTCAGAGCAGGAAAATTGAGGAGGGTAGCATGGGAACATGGCTTGAGAATAGTCATGGGAGCCAGATGGAGAGGGTTGAGGGCTGCATTTGACCTCTGGGACTGAGGAGTCCTATCCCTGATTTATAGTTGGCCCATCACCATGCAGTTTCAAGGTGGGTTACATTCAAGGTCAACATTAAGTCATCACTTAGACCATATCAAACAGCAAGCAGAAACTCTGCAGAAGGAGTTATGCTCTGCAAAAATATGCGTCTTGAGCAGCCAGTGGTGGGGTGAGACACAACTTAGCAGGGAGGGCATATCACAACCCAGAGGCCATCACAGTGAACATCATCTCATGCACCACAACCCAATGAACTTCAAAGGTCAACTGTAAAAATGCAAATTTCAAAGGTGTGTCACTTCACTTATCGTTTAAAGAGGTATAGTTCTGATGGATTGGCCTTTAGATGAGAATTGAAATTATTTCGGTTCCCCCAAATATCACCTTTGCCTAGTGCAGAAACGGAACTGACTCTAGCACCACCATATTCCTGACTAGAAACCCTCGCCTCGACTGGAGTCTGAAAAATGAAGAAGTACAAGCAAATTGGCAGAGAATTTTCTCTGTGCAGTGCTGGGCTGGCACCTCCGTGGAGAGAATTCCACAAGGAGCTCATTATTACTCCAGGAATAACACCACAAATGTGTAAAAGGGAGAGGGAGGAAGAAAGAAAGAAATCACTGCAGGAAGAACTGAAGGACGCAAGCAAAGAAACTAAGCAGTGTTGCTCACTCAGAGAGTCTATGTTTGCGACACAAGATTCAAATGCTTCTTGCATCAGACTTTTGTGTAAGAGTCTCAGGAACATTTCCTCACTTCATCTCCCATGTGCAGCACAGGAAAATGTAACATCCAAACCAAAAGGGTTTTAAGACAACCAATAAAACTACAGTAACTCTTAAGGCAGATTTCATGACAACTTATTTACAGGTTTTCCAAAAAGCCCCCAGCAGCTCTATTAACTGGGACACATGTGGTGCTTTGCTAGGTATTGTGGGGTTGTTTGTTTGTTTCTAAAGGGGCAGATAAATGAATAAAAAGGGTGTGTGTAAGAGGGGAGAATCTTTTCCTGTTCAGCAGATACTATACCTCCAGCAGTTTCCGCCAAGCAACTTCTTCAAGTCTACTTGTGGAAACTCTATTTCCAAAATTATTTATTGCTGCTTTATAAAATAAAGGGACCCCTGATAGTTAAGTCCAGTGGAGAACGACTCTGGGGTTGCAGCGCTCATCTCGCTTTACAGGCTGAGGGAGCCGGCGTTTGTCCACAGTCAGTTTTTCTGGGTCATGTGGCCAGCATGACTAAGCCACTTCTGGTGCAATGGAACATTGGCACCAGAGCAGCACATGGAAACGCCGTTTACCTTACCTATTTATCTACTTGCACTTTGACGTGCTTTCGAACTGCTAGGTTGGCAGGAGCTGGGACCGAGCAACGGGAGCTCACCCCATCGTGGGGATTCAAACTGCCAACCTTTTGATCAGCAAGCCCAAGAGGCTCAGTGGTTTAGACCATAGCGCCACCTGCGTCTTAAAACAGAACTCAATAAGATGTGTGGGGTATAAATAGTAAAATTATCATTGTGGAATGAGACGTCCCTATTTTCATTGGAGAAATGTTGGAGGGCATATAAAACTGGTATAGCATGGTAGTTAAGAGACTGAGACGTGAATCACGAGAGCTCCAGTTCTACTCTTGCCTTTGCCAGGTAGTCTACTAGATAGTCTTAAGCAAGCTCTTCTCCTCCAGCCTCAGTCGGCCTATCAGCTGTATGGGGGACAGCAATACTTCATTTACCTGAAAGGACAGTTGTAAGGACTTCAACTGGCCAATGCATATAGAGTGTTTTGAACTTTTGAAATCACTATACTGATATTAAGTATTATTTATTAGCGCATTTATTTATGACATATTGTATTGCTAAACTTTTATAAATTGTTATCTATTAAGACATTGCTAGGAGACCTCAAAGCAACAATTCACATGCAACCTGTTTTCTCACACTGGAAGCACGGATCCATAAATCCATAAAACTCAGCTTGCATTGTTAGCCTTCATTATTTCTATTTTTGTCTGTGCAGTTCCGAAGGAGGGATGGAGCTGTCAATACATTGGGATTTTAAAATCCAAATGAAAATTTCTCATATAAACAATAATAGAGCTATTCATCCATTACAAGCATCCCTGGAAGTGTTAACTTTACTCCCTCTGCTGGCCATGAATGAAAACATCTCGTCCCTGTATAGAATATTCTACTTGCTTTTCATCAACATTAAGGGGCGAACTGGACACTATGGTGGGGAATGGCCCTAAGTGGTAGAATGCAACCTCCTATAGAAGAGCGTGGAAGCAATTTGAAGGGGGGGATACTGAACCTTACACACACACACACACACAAACCTAAAAAATATTCTCAGTCCTTGGTTGTGGGTATGCATGTCGGTGTGTGATGCCCGCAAGAATTTCTCCAGTTTGCTGATACACCCCCAGACCCCCTAAAAGTTGCTGGTCCCTGCTTTGGAATACTGATTGCCAGATAGGGTGGCTTTGTGTCCTATTCTACAGGGGGCAGTCCTCTTTTTGTAGGGACTCCATTTTTAAAGGCAGCCCAGTCCAGGTCCAGCTTAAAAAGAAAGAACCTTAAGAAGGGAGAACAGAAGCCTTGAGGTTGCCCATCAATACTTAACCCCTGGACAGGGTTAAGGGGGCAACCCAGCTGCCCTGCCACTGTCTCCTCCGCTATGCTGAGATGCCCTCACATACTCTATAGAGATGTAACACATGTATACATATAAATGAGCACCTGCAAGTTTTATGCAAATCAGAGTCCACTTTTCTGGTGATACCATTCCTTTTCGTTGGGTAAGTGAGTGGCCGTCCATTTGTTAGCGGCCCTGACTCACAGAATCATAGAACTCCGAGACTCACCTAGTCCAACCCCCCTGCAATGCAGGAATTTCAGCTAAAGTATCCGTGACAGATGGCCATCCAACCTCTGCTTTAAAAATCTCCAAGGAAGGAGAGTCCACAACCTCCCGAGGGAGGCTGCTCATTATTCAGAATAGTGGTTTGCACGACCGACTAAGAAAGATAACAACACAATGAAATTCAAAACAGTGACCCTAAATTGCACATTTGTTTGCAATTCAATTAAAATTGTTTAGCCTAAACAATTCAACAAAATTGGTGGAGATGATACCAGCTTTTTCAAAGGTCATTTACACCCTGCCCTCCCTGTCTCTTCACTTGCCTTGTAGCACTGCCCCCAGGTAATCGCACTGCCCCTCACCCACCCCCTGGGTTCTAAACTATGTGAGCATGGTTGCAACTCAGGCTTCAAACCATTGAAAATTGGCTTGGCTCTCAGCTCTAGGAAAAAAAGAATCTGGCTGGCACTATCAATGTGCAATTATGGGCGAAAGGAGGCCTTTAAATATGCATTTATTCAGAGGGCGACAAGTGTTGCTGCCTCACAATACAGAGCATGAATTATGCACACGTTTTATCATGCCATAAAGTATCTCCAGGCCTTGAAGATGTCACCAAGCATTATTCCATTCAACAAACACGGAGACCAAGTCATTATTTTCTTGACTTTTCCCTAAGATGAGCATTTGCAGCAAGAAATAGAAGTGCTTTAGTGCTCTTTGATTGGGTAAGTGGATTTGCTATACACAGACACACACACACACACACACACACAGTCCACA
This sequence comes from Podarcis tiliguerta, assembly GCF_965153285.1. NCBI lineage: Eukaryota > Metazoa > Chordata > Lepidosauria > Squamata > Lacertidae > Podarcis > Podarcis tiliguerta. The sequence continues at coordinate 53,329,862 of NC_139543.1, read as the reverse complement.
GAAAACCTTGTGTGACTGACAAAAGTGCAGACCTCAGGCTTCTACCCATCTAACAAACTGGCAAAATACAACGTTGGCAACACGGCACATTTCTCTGGGCTGGCTAGATCATCAATAGACCTCCATTCTTCTAGCAGGGAGAAGCCGGGAGGATAAAAGAGGTAACTTGCTTTTCTATGCATTTTTAAACCTTTGTGCTCTTTGCTGAAGCTGCCAGTGTAAAAAAAACACACCCCAAACCCCCCTGTCAATTAAGTAAACCTTGCACAACCGGCATTGTTAAGAAACAGACTCTCTCCTTCAGAAATGTTGGGACACTGGCAACAAATGTTGGACTGAAAGAATAAGTTCTGTTCACTGTAATTTACAACAAGCCAATGCCCTAGAGCTGCTGCTGTTTATTTATTTTTTAAAGAAACATTTAAGCATTGCATAGCTCCGGAAAAGTGCTCTCACAGTTATCTACTTGGCTGGTAGCTCTAGCACAGCTTTCCCTTCTCATTTTTTTCCAATCAGTCTACAAAAGCCACCCTAAACTGCAGTAATTTCATTTCAACACAGCACTGCAGAGGAGACTTTGAAACTGCAATGAAAGCATACATGGTGGCTACAAGATGTGGCTCTCATAGTCCCCATAAATATTTCCACTTCATATGTGAGCATGTACTAAACTGGAAGTCGCCAACCAGTGGGCACGTTTTGAATTTTGAGAGTGCGCTGCAGGCACCAGCCATAAAATGGCTGTCATGGGGAGTGAGGAATAACACAAAATAAGAGACAACCACCCGCAACCATCAGACATCAGCTATGTCTTGCTGGTCCTGATTGTGGAAATCACACAATACTGATCACACACAAATAGTGATGCTCCTACTAATAGCAACAGAGAGCATTCCTCAATACCAGGGAAAATATACAAGGCGGCCACAGCACATTCATTTCACATAAATTGCTTAGAAGGTACCTGCCTTTCTTACTCCATAACTTCATTTCTATGAGAGCTAGAATCATAGAATTGCAGTGTTGGAAGGGACCCTGAGGATCATCGAGTTCAACCCCCTGACATGCAGGAATAGGCAGCCGTCCCATTCAGGATTCAAACCTGCAACCTTGGTGTTATCAGCATCATGCTGTAACCAACTGAGCTATCCAGGCTGAGATACTTGCTTCTTCTTTTTAAACGAAAGCTCAGAGTCTTGGGAAGCTGTCCGTGGCACCAGTGAATGCCTTTTTGGGAGCCACAATGCTCGTGGGCACCAAGTTGGTGACCCCAGTTTGCTTAAGGTAGGTGACACAGATTAAACTAATGAAATATTAAACTAACCAAAACTAAACTAGAGGGGTCAGTTTATGAGTTCTGGGGTTGTAGTGCAGTGTCTTAAAACATTATCATTTAAATCTGAGGTCAAAATTCGAATTCCACAGTATGTCACATTCTTGTTCCAGTTATTCACTTTCAGTAGTGAGCATTCTTAATATAGGCTGAATCTAGACTTATCAAAGAAGTGTTTCAGTTAAATGCGTTGCAAACTTTGCGTGAGAAATCAGGTTGACAAAAAATGGAACTCCACAGCACCGCCTGGTGTCACAGTGTTAGAATGCATAAACAATGCATATAAAGCATTTTTTCTTTGCCAATGTAGCTGAGTCCAAAGCCGTAAACTTTATTTTAAAGCTTTACTTTAAAAGTTGCTATTTTTAAAATTAACTGATACTTTTAGTGGAAATGCTTGCAAATGAATACAACTCGTAACATTCATAGGCATACCTTGAACTGATAAAAGGCAGAGACACTTTGTGGGACTACAATTTATAACCTCTTGATATAAGCCATTGTTTTGAGACAGTGCCTCAAATAACATTTCTATTCTTAGAAATAGCAATGTCTTAAAGCCATCACACTACAGTTGCAGGCCTGATAAATGGAGCATTTCCTTTATTTCTGTAGTCTTCATTCAACAAGGATAGATGAAAGAAAGTCTCTCCCCGCCCCAACTCCTCTCCCTCTCTCTTGTTAGATGAACAGTAGCAAGCCAGAAAGTGTTTAAAATGGGGGGGGGGGCAGGACAAAAAGGGAGGGCTTACAATGGCGCAATCCCATACATGCATATGCAGAAGTAAGCCTCACTTCGTTCAATGGAGCTTAGTACCAAGTAAGCGAGTATAAGATTACAGCCCAGATAGAGCATAGTTATACCACATCTTCCCCCAAGTGGAATGTTTTACTTGTTTTGTTAATTTTTGCTCAGCCTTTTTGCACACAGAACACAAAGTGGCTTACATAAAAGCAGAATAATTCAAGCAAAGTAAATATAGTACCTTACATCTAAAAAAGAAATGAAAATGCAGGAAGAATTTGTGCATATGTTTATTCTATTTTTTAAAAAAAGATTTTTTTTCTGTGCATTCAAATGAATGGGGAACGATGCTGGGCATTGTTGAAGGTGCCAAGAGCAATCCCTGGCATCTCCAGATAGGGCTGGTAAAGACATCCTGGAGAGCTGCTACCAGTCAGTACAGACAGTACTGGATAGATGAGCCAACCTGCAAAGTAGAGATGGGGGCCAATTCAACATTATGTTGCAATTTAATGTGTGAATGGCACATATGTATCAATACAGATGAGTACCATCTGAGTAGCAGGATTGGCTGTTGCTTCCTGTAAACCTGTGCAGAGCCTACAGAACATGTGAAAAGGTCCTCATTATGAAGGTGTAGAGTGACAGTTTTGTTGTCTAACTCAAGGACGGGGAACCAGTGGTGCTCGATTTTTGTTGGACTACAACTCCCATCATCCCTCTATTTGTTGTTGGACTACAACTCCCATCATCCCTCACTGTGCTTCCTGCGGCTGATGGGAGTTGGAGTCCAACACCAGTACCTGGAGGGCCACAGGTTTCTTTTCTTAGCCCTGGTCTAAGATAAGCTGTGAGCAACCAGAGCACCAGACTCGCTGGCTTCTCCAGTGTATTCTGTAAGACAACCATTTAAAGAAGAAGAAAACTAACCCAATGACAAGTTGATGCCACTTTTGGAAGTGATGGAAAGGGAGAAAATAGTTGTCAAGCTGAAAGAAAGATGGGGGTTGGGGAGGGATTACAGGAGCAGGAAGATGAAGGAGATGTGTGAGTGGAGAGAGTACGATTTTGGCTGGCTATCCCATGCACTTCATTAAAACACTGTTATGCTGGCAAGGGGAGAAGAGCAATTGAGTAATGGCACATTTAAAAGCAAACGCAGAGTGAAAGGCTAATCAAGGCTTTGTATGCAAATGCTTTCACTCCTAATTGCAAGAACTGCTGGCCCGCTCAGAATGCATTTGACTGGAGACTGAGATTCCTCCTTTCTCCTTTGTCTGAAGGGCTTCTTGACCCTCTTTGGTTCTAATAGAATACTTAGAAGTGAGAAATGTAAAAAAATAAGCAGCCTTAATGTTTTTAGATGCAGAGAAAGCATTTGATAATGTCTCCTGTTTAAAGTTTTGGAACATATGAGCTGTGGAGAAACTTTTATAAAAGGAGTTAAGGCAATGTAATGGCAACCATCAATGTAAGGCAACCATCAGCAAAATTGATGGTAAATAATGTATTGACTGAGAACTGTAAGATAACTAAAGGCACTAAACAAGGTTGTCCGCTGTCACCTTTATTGTTTATATTAGTTTTAGAAATTTTGGTGCAAAGAATAAGAAGAGTTTGGATTTGATATCCCGCTTTATCACTACCCGAAGGAGTCTCAAAGCGGATAACATTCTCCTTTCCCTTCCTCCCCCACAACAAACACTCTGTGAGGTGAGTGAGGCTGAGAGACTTCAAAGAAGTGTGACTAGCCCAAGGTCACCCAGCAGCTGCATGTGGAGGAGCGGAGACGCGAACCCGGTTCACCAGATTATGAGTCTACCGCTCTTAACCACTACACCACACAAGATGGAATCAAGAAATTAAAGGAATAAGGGTGGGACAGAGACAATACAAATTAAAGCATTTGGTGATGATGTAGTGATATCTGTAGAAGAACCAATAGAGTCAATTCTGAAAACATTAGAAGAGATAGAAAAAATGGAGAAATAGCAAGTCTTAAAATTAATAAAGATAAAACCAAGCTCCTGGTAAAAAACATGAATGATGAGAGTAAAAATAAATTGCAAAATATATCAGGTCTAAAGATTGAAAAGAAGGTTAAGTATTTAGGTGTATGGTTAACAGATTACAGCTGTATAAAGATAATTATCTGAAAACATGGGAGGATATTAAAAGAAATTTGCAAATATGGAGTAGAATGAAACTTTCGTTGCTGGGTAGAATGTTGACCATAAAGATGAATGTACTACCAAGAATGTTATTTTTGTTTCAATCAATACCGGTGATCAGCAAGACAGTTTGCTTCAACAAATGGCAAAAAGATATTTATAAATATATCTGACAAGGGAAAAAACCTGAGAATACAATATTAAATACTGATAGACACGAAAGAAAGAGGAGGTTTCTCCCTACCGGATATGAGATTATATTATGAAGCATCTTGCCTGTGCTGGTTGAAGGAATGGTTGCTACTGAAGAATCCACATATTTTAGATTTGGAAGGTCATGATAATATTTTTGGTTGGTACACTTATTTGTGCTTTGGAAAGGCAAAAGTACATACAGCCTTCGCAAACCATATAATTAGGGGGGAAGTGTATAGAATATGGGATAAATATAAAAACTTATTGGAGAATAAAACACCACTTTGGCTTTCATCTTTGGAAGCCATAGTGGTGAAAAAGAAAAATATGATGGAAAGTTGCACGACTTATAGAAATTTGCTAAGAGAGGAGAGTGGAGAACTTAAATTAAAAGAGTTTAAATTAAAAGTTTAAGGATTTATCTTGGGAATCATAGGATTAGAACTACCCGAACAGTATAGATATTTATTTATGTATGTGACTACAGCTGCAAGAATGTTATTTGCCCAAAAGTTGAAGGATGAAGAGGTCCCAGTGAAAGAAGATTGGATACAGAAACTAATGGAGTATGCAGAAAGGGCAAGAATAAGAAATCAAGACAACAAACGTTTTAGAAAGGAATGGAAGTAGTTTATTGAGTATCTACAAACTGTAAACAGATCAAGACATTGGCAGGATTATTATAAAAACCTGCAGTTTTAGAAATATAGATGAGATATAGATGAGAATAGACGATTAAAAAGAATAAGTGAAGGCAACTTGGAGTATGCAGGAAAGGACAAAAATGTAAGGAACCGCAGAAAGAGGGGAAAGGGAGTCGAAACTGAAAATGTTAAAACTGTTAAAACTATGATTAAATAATTGATGTACTGTATATAAACAAAAAAGATAAATAAAAATTTAAGGATGAAAAAGATCAAACTGCTGGCCCACTCAGAATGCTTTTGACTGGAGACTGAGATTCCTTATTTTTCCTTTGTCTGAAGGGCTGCCTGACCCTCCTTGGTTTTGCTGTGCTCATTCAGTGAGACTGCCTTTATATGGGGCTACTAGCCATGGTTAAACCACAGAGCGTAGGGCTTGCCGATCAGAAGGTCGGCGGTTTGAATCCCCGCGACGGGGTGAGCTCCCGTTGCTCGGTCCCAGCTCCTGCCAATCTAGCAGTTCGAAAGCACGTCAAAGCGCAAGTAGATAAATAGGTACCGCTCCAGCGGGAAGGTATACAACATTTCCATGCGCTGCTCTGGTTTGCCAGGAGCGGCTTAGTCATGCTGGCCACATGACCCGGAAGCTGTACGCCGGCTCCCTCAGCCAATAAAGCGAGATGAGCGCCGCAACCCCAGAGTCGGTCACGACTGGACCTGATGGACAGGGGTCTCTTTACCTTTACCTTTACTAACCATGGAAGCTATTTACAAGAGATTCCCTGTGTGACTTTGAGCTACTTGCAAGCCAGGGCACCTCCAGATAACCTGTTTATTAAGCATTCATCCTGATCTGTTTGCAGAGAAATCAAATGGCACTGACTATTTAAGGAGCATTCATCCCGATTTGTTTGTGAAGATAGCTTTCCTTATCGCAAAAGATCAGATCTTTGGGGGGAGCAGGTTTCTTGCGCAAGATCTCCCCGTCAACTACAACTGCACAACCTGAATTTGCCAGGCTGTCTCCCACGAGTGCCATATAAGAACGCAGGATCAGAATTATAACCCAAATTCCGGCATCACAGAATAAGACAAAAACTGGGAAGAGGCATTGTCTTCAAGTAGGATTGGAAACAGATTGCCATTCAACACTTTCAGATTCGCCTGACCCTGCATCATTCTTCCCAGAATTGCAGATTTTGCTATCAAGGAGGCTCAGAAAATAAGCCACAAACCATCTGCCTGTCCCGTTCAGCTTCTCTCACCGGCTCCCTTGGGCTGTGTGGCACTTCACTCACCTGTTCAGAATTCCCACACATCCCACAGGGCAGCCCTTGCTTAAACCGAGAGTTTGACACTTGTTTCTTTGTCAGCAAAGCCCCTACGGGAATTGCAGTCCGTGCAATAGGTTTGTCTTGTCTCTCCCCCCCCCCCCCAGTGCCTCTGACAAGGGGAAGCCTGAATGCAAGTCAGCTATCAGTTCTGACGGCTAAAGTAAATCCTAGTCAGGGCTGCGTGGCTTGACTTGTACAAACTGCAGGATGAAAGACTTGCCTCACAGAGTTGTCTGCTGAGAGGTTTGAAGGCACTGATTTGGTGTGAAAAGCCACGCAGCAAAGTGGCTAAGGATCGCCGGCCTTTGGGACCTTCCTCTTGCTAATCTTACAAATTAAACACCATTGCGATGTCTGTAATATACCCAGGCCAAGATTTTATTTATTTCATAAAATTTACATACCTCTTCATTTGATTTTTGAAAAGGCAAAGTGGTTTACAAACAAGATAAAACAATTAAATTATCATTTTTTAAAAAAACAAAAACAAAACCAACAACCCTGCTTTTAACAACAATTTAAAATATTTATGAAAAACTGATGCAAAAACTTTGTGTGGCTGGAGGGCGAGAGAGAGAGAGAGAGCGAGAGAGAGAGAGAGAGAGAGAGAAACTTTTATGGTGAACTGATGGTCATTCATCCAGCACAGGAACGAGGACTCTACAGGACAAACTGTACCTGCCTCATTCCGTAATATATGGCTGTGTTAACATTCTCCTTCATATTGATATTGGCAACTTTCAGTCTATCTCCACTTCAGTGCTTTCACAAACTTTGCTATCATTGCTTACATCTGAACAATGCCTTTGGGTTGACAAAAAGTGGGGGGAAGGGAGATGTTCAGTTTGTAACTTTTTCAGTAAAAAGGGGGGGAGAGAGAAACTACAATGCAATAGTAGAAAAAAACAACCTCATGTTTAATATTTTATTACTTTTTCCATAGTAGAAGCAAAAGCGGGAGCGGGGGGGGGGGACAAGCCCACCTCCAAAAAACAAGGGAGGGCGGGGGGGCGGGGGGGCGGGTTGGGGAGAAGCCTCAGAATGTTGATGTTTCTGAGAGAAAGGATCATAAGAAAATTCTCCTCATTGCCTGGCCTTTAAGGAGGATTTTAAAACCAAACCACACCAGGGTCCCTATGGTTTTCATTGTCTCAGAGATTGCCTTGAGTGTTGCTTTTTTCTTAAATTCCCTGTAAGAGTAATATATCCAAACCAAAATAAGTCCCGAAAAGAAAGGCGAAAGAGTGCCCTGAAGTCTCAGCCACACTAATTAAAATGTGGCGCTCAAGCTTTGTTGTTAAGTGCCTGGTGCAACAAGAGTTATAAATGCAGTCTAGAAACAATTAAAGTTTGCCTTACTGATTAAGATTCATATTCACTGCTCAATCAACTGAAGTTTTAATGGTTTCATCTGCGGATTAAAGCTTGCAACTATAGGGGAAGGGGCACAGCTCAGCAGTGGGGCATCTGCTTTGCATGAAGAGCACCCCAGGTTCCATCCCTGGTACCTCCAAGTAGGAAAAAGATTCCTCGAATCTGGAGAGTCGCTGTCATTCAGTGTAGACAATGATGAGCTAGGTCCGTCAGTGGTCTAACTTGGCATAAGGCACATTCCTATTCACAGCCTCCAATAGCAGATCCAATGATTTTGTTTATTTACATTTCTAACCCCCTTTTCTTCCATTATGCAATGCAAGGCAGCATACCTGTGATTCCCTGAAGGGTTCCCATTCGGGTGGTGACCAAACTCAGACCTGCTCAGCTTCAGGAGAGCAGTGGCTTCATGTGCTAATGCAGGGGTCAGCAAATTTTTTTTCCAGCAGGGGGCCAGTCCACTGTCCCTCAGACCTTGTGGGGGGCCGGACTATATTTTTTTGGGGGGGGGGATGAACGAATTCCTATGCCCCATAGGAATTCCCAGAGATATAGTAACCCAGAGATGCATTTTAAATAAAAGGGCACATTCTAGTCATGTAAAAACACATTGATTCCTGGACCATCTGCAGGCTGGATTTAGAAGGCGATTGGGCCAGATTGCCTACCCATGTACTAATGCTTTCGGGAGACATCTCGCTAGCTACTATTGGAAACAAAATGCTAGACTGGCTTTGGTTTGAGAATGGGTGTTCTTAAATTCTTGGACATGTGTTGCCTAACCAGCAATGCTCTGCTCCTGTCTGCCATACCCCCAACAGAGATCTGGGGAGCCATGAATCCCCCCAAAAACAACTATTCCATAAGCCAAGAGAGATCCTCAGCTTGCTGGGATTACCACTTAAGAACAAAGGAAGATGCCATTCCCTGAGTGGTCCTATTGGTCCACCTAGCAGAGAGTTCTTCACAGCCAGGGTTCTGATAGAAGTCTCTCCCATCCTACCAGGAGATGCTGGGGATTGACCTAGGACCCTCTGCAGCAAAGCAGATGTTGTGCCACTGAGCTATGACCAGGGCCAGACTTAGGGTGGTGTGAGCGGTTCTGCTACGCAGGGTGCTGAGCTTGCAGGGGTGCAAAACTGAGAAGATCCATAATTGAGAAGATCCATTGAGGGACGCCAAATGTTGACCTCACGCAGGGAACCACATCACGAAAGATTACCAAAGTCTGTCCCTGCTATGACCTTTCCCCAAGGAGAAGGGAATGCAGTGAGCGATGGCAGAAAGAAATCTTTTGTATTTCTTGACTGCCCCCGTGACAGCACATCATCACTAAGCCTGAGAAAACACAACCCAGGGAGCACATCAGGCTGCTTCAGGCTAGCATAGTGAGGAACCAGGGAGCATCATCCCCAAAGATGATCCAGGACACAGGGTTTGACCTTGGAGTACAGAGCAGGCAGCAAAAGGCTTTGCCCATCCAAGTCTGCGGCTTTGCTGGGGAAACACATAGGACTGCTGCAACCAGCCCCCATTTGCCAAGTGAAGCCATCACTGCGGCATTGGGGCAAAGCCTAGGCAGAGCTAAGTTCCAAGGCGATTCCTCTCCTGGTGGATGACAGACAGTATTTACAAGCATCGGAACTAAATGTTCTGACCCTGCTGCATCATAAAAGGCTCTCGCCTGTAACCATTCTTCCACCCTGTAATACATTTCTCAATCAGCTATTTCACTGTCATTAAACAGAAGCTTTTAATGTCCTTGGTATGATAGGTGAAGAGTGCTTGCGGCTTTGATTCTCCATTTCAAAGTAAGCTCATAAATGCTTTTATGGTTCTGGAGTGGTTAGGGATATTGATCAAACTGTAGAGCTGGTCCCCTGTCACAGAGGCACAGGTGGTAAATGGAACATGAGAGGAATTTGTGCAAAGGAGGGAAACAGGGAAGGCAGAAAGGAAAGGGAGATGGTAGGGGCAGATACTGGAGATTAAAGCCGAGAAGATCCATAAGGAAGCACTTCATATGCTGCCTGACACTCAATTAATAGATAAAATGACAGAGTAATACGATAATGTAAAGAAAACCTATAAGCCCGGCTAATAAATCACTGCCCATTGACAAATAGCATGATACTGGTACCCAGGACAACCTATTAAAATGTAATGTTTCCTCTGAAGCATGGGAATAAGAGGCGATGGAGTCAGGTTTTGGCAAGGATCAAATGCAACATAATAAACATATCACTCAGCCGTGGCCGAACGGGAGGGAATAGCGTGTGCTCTCTTGACATTGTGAAATGACATTTCAAAGACTGGAAGGAAGAAGAACTTTCTCTGCTCAGAAACTGGGCCACAGCTCATCAAGAGCTTCTCCTGTGCAAGATGCATTGAAATGAACACATTGTGCAGTACCAGTTATGATTTCCCATCTTATTAGCGGACCTTGGGTTCAGTCTTGCAACGGTAGGAAACCATACAGAAAGTCCCAGGGTCAGCTAAATCAGGGTGAAGAGCCTGTGGTCCTCCAGGTGTTGCTGACTCCAACTACCATCATCTCTGACCATGCTGGCAGGGATGAGGATGAAGGAAGTCTGGTTCCCCCACCCTTGTGTTAAAGGGTCCAAGACAGCAGGATGAAAACAAACATGGGAATCTTGGGAATCTGCTGTTTGTTGGAACAGGCAGTCATGAGTTATTCAGGCCAATGAAGAATCTGAAGTATCTGAAGAAGTGTGCATGCAGACGAAAGCTCATACCAATAACAAACTTAGTCGGTCTCTAAGGTGCTACTGGAAGGATTTTTTTTATTTTGTTTCAACTACAGCAGACCAGCACGGCTACCTACCTGTAATCGGGCCAATGGGTGTGTCCTTGTTGTTCCATTCCCAAGACCCAAACATCTATCTTTATTTGCCCAGTATTTCAGTGAGAATGAGCTCAGAGGCAACCTCTTTTTTAATTCTAACTGCATGGGCTGTATCCAGTGCTGCCATTCCATTTGCACCAGAGATGTATGCATGCAGGGAAAAACTTAGTGCTTTTTCCCTCTTGCCTGCAGCTCCCCATGCACCCTCAAAATCTGCTCCAGAGAGGAGAGAATGAAGTCTCACTGCATGAGCAGAAAGCTCAGGTAAAGTCCTATGTCTTTTGCACCTGGTTCTGGTTTGTAGAGACACTGGGGATTTACTAAACAAACCAAATAGATCTTAGACACCTGAAGTATGCTCATCCCTTCCTTACAAGGCATTGTGTGGATTAGTGCAAATCACTTCTGAATATCCTAGGTAGACAAATGCCAAATATTATGCTCACCCAACTTTCCCCATTCAGACCAAGGGCTAGCAGTCACTTCTCATCCAATTAACCTGAGCAAAATTCATATTTATCAAGCTGAGTTTGCAATAGGACAATTAACAACATCATGCAAACAAATAAAATAGATTCTCACCTTGATCTTCTGAAGAAACCGGAGACCTGGAAGTAAACCAACAAAGACCCATCAGTCTTTTTTTGGTAAGATGAAAAGGAAAACAAATGAAATTCAGTGCACTTTCAGGGATTTCTGCAGCAGCATTTAGTAAAGCAGAGTTTGGCTGATGCTAAATACTTCTACAGGTTATGTTATGTTCAGCTCCTAACAATTGCTGAAATTCAGATCCCGCTTCATTCCGTCTTTGCATCAGAATGAGCCTCACGAAACATCCACCTAGTTCTGCGTCACTGTGATTTTGGAAAAAGGAGTACTTTATTATTATTATTTGAAAATATAAGGAGAAGAATGAAGGGTGTAAACAGGTACAGCTGGAGGGATAAACTGCTGTCATCTCTCTTCCCCTGGGTCTTCGGGTTGCCCCCCCATAATGAGCCTGGTTACGGATCTCTAAGACCTGCCTTGAAACCTCTGCCTCCCCAAGGAACAAGCTATTGCCACCCATTATCTCAACCTCATGTGTGCAGTCAGTTTCTATCTTCAGCAGTCTCAAGCCAGAGAAAAAAAATAACGGGGGAAATTGCTTCTGTGGATCAGGTCAGAGGTGAATTGATAACCAAAGGTCCATCAAAATCCAGCAGTGGCTCCACTGAGATTTCCTAGCCAAGCTGAATGCAGAGCGAATGTTCTGCGGAGAGATTTTCCAACACTTTACTTTTCTCTTCAAAGTAACTGCTGGTGTGCATCACAGACATGATCAGAAGAACGGTAGCTCAGTGGAAAGGGCAGGGACAGGGCAGTGGTAAGGGAAGCGTTGCTTAGGTGCATTGCTGGGAGTACTAGATTGGCTCCAACAGTGTGCCCCTGTAACAAAGCTACACTGCCTTCCCCAGCTAAGCAGCATTGATTATGCTGTCAGGAGGCCAACTCTGTGGCACCTGCCCCATAATGCCAGTCATGCTCCAGGAACACATGCTTTTCCTGCTAAAGGTCTCAGGGTCAGTCCTTGGAAAATTCAGTCTAAAAGCACCAGGAAGCAGGTGATGGGAAAGACCTCTATCTGAGGTAAAAAGGTAAAGGACCCCTGGATGGTTAGGTCCAGTCAAAGGCAACTATGGGGTTGTGGCGCTCATCTCACTTTCAGGCCAAGGGAGCCGGTGTTTGTCCGCAGACAGCTTTCCAGGTCATGTGGCCAGCATGACTAAACCGCTTCTGGAGCAATGAAACACCATGACAGAAACCAGAGTGCATGGAAACACTGTTTATCTTCCCACCATAGCAGTACCTATTTATCTACTTGCACTGGTGTGCTTTCAAACTGCTAGGTTGGCAGGAGCTGGGACAGAGCAACGAGAGCTCACCACCATTGTGCAGATTCGATCTGCCAACCTTCTGATTGGCAAGCCCAAGAGGCTCCGTGGTTTAGACCACAGCGCCACCTGCATCAGGTCTACCTGAGACCTGTGGTCATCAAGGTGTTGCTGGGCTACAGCTCCAATCAGCCCAACAACATTGGGAGGGGTACAGATTCCTTACCCTGTTTTCTCAATTTAATTCCCCTCCCATGAAGCTCCTATTAGCTACCATTTTCAGTGGGGAGGAATAGGTACCAAGTCAGCTGGAGACTTGTTTTTGTTAAAACCCCACCTCTACCATTCCTTTAGCTGTGTTCCCTGGGAGAAGCAGGTGAAGGGGGAAGCATGTTACACAAGTGCTTATGAGAACAACTTTTCCACCAGCCCCCTACAGTTTAGTGCCCCTTGTAGCCATTCAACGGCAGAAGGGACAGCTAACCAACGGCAATTGCAATTACCGGGATCCAGAACGGAACAGCATACAATAATCCATTTTGCAGCCATAACTGAGCATTTACTTTAGCATCCTTTTTGTCTCGCTAGCATTTCTATCACAGCAAGACAGGTAGAGGTAATTAGCTCTGCATCTGAAAAGACCAAAAGACGGGGGGGGGGGGAATCACCGTGGCAAGTGCTGCTAAGAAAATTATAAAGTTTATACTCCTGCTATTATGGTATGCACCTGTTGGGACCAGGCCAAGAATAAGGCATAAGATAGATGCAAAACTACAGGGTAGGGAGGGGGGAGAGAGAGAAGGTATTGACAGCTGGATCTCCAGGTGGGGGTCACTAAAATGTGAGGTTTGAGTTGGAAAATGGAAAAACTCAAACCTAAAATGGGGCAAGCAGTAAGATGGGGAATATGCTAGAGAGATGATTTTGAGGAGATATGGAAATTGTTTGTAGAATTTGTACTGTTAAAACCGAAAAGGGTCAAACGATCGCAAGAGGTATTGAACTTTTGGCAAGTTGGATAGTTACAATGGAATGGTCTCGGGGTAGGGTGCATATTTTTATTCTTATTTCATTTATTATTGTCAAAAAAAAATTTTTTTTAATGGAGCAAGCAGGAGTCAGTAGAAAATGGTAGAAGGCTTGGCTCCTTTTATTTGTTAACCCTGACCAATCCAAAGACATGACTACCAGCATCTTTCTAGGCTTGGTTTGCCATATTTTGAAGAGAGAGAAAAGAGGACACATTTGTCGACTTCTATTTTTAACTCTGGATCACTACGACGACTCTACCCATGAAAAACAGGGCATGTCCTGGAAAAAGAGGACATATGGCAACCCTATCTGGGCCCAATGCAAGGTGCTGTCAAAAGCCAAAGTCAAGCGCAGGTCAGCAATAGAAAGCACGTTGTCTGTGCAGAATGGACCTGGGGCTTTGTGCCTTCTTCCTAAAGGCCCACTGACTGAAGGCCAACAGTGGCCAAGGGAGCTTAGCATTAAAGGAAAACTCTGTGCCAGTCAGACTATTCCTGGTGTTTTCAGTCTTCTGGAGGCTTGTCGCTTGAGGAAGGCGGCAGTGTAGGCATGCCTTTGTATGGGAAGGAAGGGATTTGCAACCTTGTGAGCTCAGTCTATGGGATTTGAGGTTTCATGGAAATTCAACCAGCCTCCTCCAGGCACAGTCTACAGAAATTCCGGCAACCGGGTGTATTATTCATAAAGACAAAAGCCTCCAGAGAAACGTCAAGCCGATGTAAAGCAGCTATTTTTACCAATAACCCTGCAACTGAAACCCTCTGCCACCCACAGCATCTGAAAGAAAAGCCTTTAAGAATCTAAAAGGCTGAACAACAATACTTTTATAGCACTGCCATGGAGTTTTATGGCCTTTCTCTTCTTTGCCACTTGAGTAATTCATTTTACACATACCCACTAACTCCTTCTGATAAGCACTTCTGCCAGTTAGCTGGCCAAGAAAAAAAGAGGGCTGAATGTTGTTTCTCTTTTAAAAACAAAACACCTCTCTCTCTCTCTCTCTCTGGTTCCAATGAACTCACTAGTTGTTCCTCTGCAATGGATAGAACATGAAAGCTTTTTTTAAAAGGTTATATACATCCAGTCCATTAAAGTGGTTTGAGAGAGGTTTCATATCTGATGGTATGCAGTTCACCCCCATTTTGTTTTCACATGCACATGTTCGCTTAAAGATGTATTTTAGGGTTTTGAAACAATAAAATCCCCCCCCCCCAAAAAAAGCAGCAGTCCTTCTTTCAAACCACCTTCAGACATTCAAAAACAAATAGCAGCAGAGCATCTGTCTCCAGCATAGGATAGGCGAATCTGTCAATTCTGGTTTCCCTAGTTCTTTTCCAATCTAAGTCCAGTTCTTCAGGATGCATTCATTTTTTATTTTTTTTTAAAGGGCCTCATGTGCCTCTGACAGTCCTGAGTCTTCCTAAACGGCCTCCGCCCAGTATACCTGAAGGAGCGTCTCCACCCCCATTGTTCAACCCAGACACTGAGGTCCAGCTCCGAGGGCCTCCCTGTGAGAAGTGAGGTTACAGGGAACCAGGCAGAGGGCCTTCTCAGTAGTGGTGCCTGCCCTGTGGAAAGCCTTCCCATCAGATGTCAAGGAAATAAACAACTATCTGACTTTTAGAAGACATCTGAAGGCACCCCTGTTTAGGGAAGTTTTTAATGTTTGATGTTTTGTCGTGTTTTTATTATGGAGCCACCCAGAGTCGCTGGGGAAACCCAGCCAGATGGGTGGGTTATAAATAGTCTTCTTCTTCTTCTTCTTCTCAGAGCCCTGACCCTTGCCTTGTGGGTAGCACAGAACCACACAAATTGCTGACCCATATTCCTCAGGCTCCCTTGCCTCCTCTACACATTCCTCTGAGTCCTGCTGGTCTCTGATGCTTGCATGGTTCCCTCTTCCAATTCCATTTTATTCTCACAGCAACTCTGTGAGGTACGCTAGGCTGAGAGACTGTGACTGGCCCAAGGTCACCCAGTATACATATAAACGATGTGTACTGTATGTATGGTACCTATAAAAGAGCCATATCCCACATTGTGCTATATTTCTGCAGTATACTTCTACAACTATGGGATGCATCCAACTAAATTCCACTCAGTGCAGATCTATTGAAAAATGAATGGACGTGGCTAACTTTACTTTTGAGAGCCAGTGTGGTGTAGTGGTTAAGAGCGGTAGTCTCATAATCTGGGGAACCGGGTTCGCGTCTCCGCTCCTCCACATGCAGCTGCTGGGTGACCTTGGGCCAGTCACACTTCCTTGAAGTCTCTCAGCCCCACTCACCTCACAGAGTGTTTGTTGTGGGGGAGGAAGGGAAAGGAGAATGTTAGCCGCTATGAGACTCCTTAAGGGGAGTGAAAGGCGGGATATCAAATCCAAACTATTCTTCTTCTAACTTAGGCTTGCTCATTCCAATGGGTTTACTCTGAGTAGAACTCGGTTGGCTGCATTTCCACACAGTTATATACATATTGCTGCAGGTTCCTGTCAATGTGATGATTACTTTAGGAAAGCAATAATATCGTATGTGTGTATTGGATATATAAGCGTGCATAAAATATTGCACAAGAATAATTCATGTTTTAGCAGAACCAAGGGGTGGGGTGGGGAGTCTTGCTTCTCGTCAAAGTTAAGGAGTGAGATGGGAATTAGAAAGAGATCTCTGCGGGTCTATGAGATTGAGAATCTCATTAAATTCCCATTCCTGGTCTCCATCTGCACATTCAACCATTCTTGTTAATAGTCTGGTGCATTTTTTAAAAATATCAGCGTTGCACTAGTCCTGTTCAGCCTCCCGGCCCGTGCTTTTTCCTGGCAGGCAGGCAGGGTTAGACTCATTGGCCCTGTCTCATCTGTCACATTGCTGGTGGCCTAACTCTGCCATCTTCCAGTGGATTGAGGGTGAACTTCTTTAGTGGGCAGATTTCCATGGTAGGGCAGGGTCCCTGCACAATTTAGAATCGTGATTGCGTAACATCCAAAATCTTTAAAAGGATGGGTAGCAGTTCTGGTGGTACCTCCTCCCCTCTGCAGCTTGGGTTATATCCACCATTGGTTCAAGATTATTATTATTTTTGCCACTTCTGTCTGCTGCAAAGTTTCAGCCAAGTTCAGGAAAGGATTACACAAGCTGCTATCCTCAATGTTCTACTGCCACCTAGAGGGTTTCTCTTTTTTAATGTATTTTTATTAAAGATTTTCTTGGTTTAAAAAGTATGTGCAATCTCTCTCTCTCTCTCTCTTTTCCCCCTCCAAATAACATTTTTTACAGATCGGTTTCATTTGTTGAGACATTAGGAAGAAAAGGGGGAAAGAGGTGGAGGGGGGAAAGATGAGTGGGGGTGGGGTCGGATGGCAATGTTTCTATTTTACTTAATATATGTGGGGTTTGGTGTCAGCATTGCTTGTGCAGGTTCTCTGCTATTCATTTGTGTTTCTTTGGTGGTGAGAGAGGTTGGGGTTGGCCTAGGCTGCAGTTGTTTGTTTGTGGTTGGCTGTGGTGATCATTGTTTTCATGTGTGAGTGGGGTGGGTGGGTGTTTTGGATCAGGTTAGCCATATTGATTTGTATGCCGTTGGTGGATTTTTGTCATTGTCTTGTCGGGCTGTGTATGTGATAAAGGGGAGCCATACAGGGGTGAAGGCATCTTCTTCTGTTTGTCCCCATGTCAGTTTCGGTTTATTGGTTAATTTTTCTAATAGGGCTGTTTCCCATACTTCTTGGTACCATTGGTCCATGCTTACTCCTGACAGGTCTCTCCAGTGTCTGGTTATGGTGTTTCTGGCTGCTGAAAGTAGGTGGGTTATGAGTTCTTTGTGGTATAAATGGACATTATTGTCTTGGAAGATGTTTAGTAGTGCCAATTCTGGGGTGTGGTGGGAGTGCCCCAAAATCCAACTATTTTGGACAACAGCCATACGAGAACTAAGCAAGTATTAGAGTGTTTCTCTTGAAACTTAACTAACCAGCAGGAAAGGGGACTCGGTGAATGAAAAAGGAATCCAAGGCTGAGAAGTGAAAGAGTTAAGTGCGAACAAGTGGGTCCTACAGCAAAATGTTGCAGCGTGGAGAGCTCCTATTAAATATACTCCTTTTCAGTCCCACTATCCCACACCCCCAGTTTTCTGTCCCAGCAGTCAGTCAGCATTCTGTTTTGTACTTCAAGCAAGCCGGCTTGTTTTTTCCTGTTCTGGAAGGTAGAACTTGAACCAATGGCTTCAAGTTACAAGAAAGGAGTTTCCGACTAAACATACAGAAAAACTTTCTGACAGTAAGAGCTGTTCGACAATGAAACAGTCTCCCTCAGGAGGTTGTGGACTCTCCTTCCTTGGAGGTTTTTAAGCAGAAGTTGGATGCTTGCATTGCAGAGGGTTGGATAATAATAATAATAATAATAATAATAATAATAATAATAATAATAATTTATTTATACCTCACCCTCCCTGGCCAGAGCCGGGCTCAGGGCAGCTAAGACTAGTAAAATTACAGTAAAAACATATTAGGGGGGGGAAACAATTTAAAATGTCATTTAAAGGTTAAAATGCCATTTAAAATGCAGCCTCATTTTAAAAGTAGCCCATAAATCAAAACTGTAAGCAGAGGGAAACATAAGGGTCAGACTGAGTCCAAACCAAAAGCCAGGCGGAACAGCTCTGTCTTGCAGGCCCTGCAGAAAGGTGTCAAGTCCTGCAGGGCCCTTGTCTGTTGTGACAGAGTGTTCCACCAAGTCGGGACCAATACTGAAAAGGCCCTGGCCCTAGTTGAGACCAATCTAACCACCTTGTGACTTGGGACCTCCAAAATGTTGTCATTTGTGGACCTTAAGGTCCTCCGCGGGGCATACCAGGAGAGGCGGTCCCGTAGGTATGTGGGTCCTAGAAGACCTTTGCGGGTCCCTTCCAACTCTTAAATTCTATGATCCAGATAATCAAGTATGGCTGTTGTTTCTTGATTTTACTGATTTATTTTTTGTAACCTGCTTTGAGGTTTTTAAAAATGAAATAAAATTTATGAACTAAATAAACAAAAAAAATTACTTACTTCAGCCTCCCTCAACACTGAGTCCCCAGATGTTGGACCCCCAACTCCCATCATCCCTGGTTAGCAATACCAACGGTCAGAGATGATGGGAGTTGTAGTCCAGCAACATCTGGAGACCCAAGGATGAGGAAAACCAGTTGACACTGACTGGTAGCAGTTTTCTGGACTTTCAGAAGGGGCAGATAGTCTTAGTCCGAAATGGAGATGTGGGTGCTGGTGGTTTGAATCTGGAATCTTCTGCAAGCAAAGTAGATGCTATGCCCATCTCTGAGGTATCCTAGACCCAAGCCATTTGTTTCTTTCAAATCCAAAACTTTGAATTGTACATCAGATCAGAGTTGTGAGAAGAACTCCACAGAGATCAGATTCCCATGGGTCTATTTCCCTCTTCATTATTCAGACAGAAACTCATTGCACAAATGTTTATGACCCTGAAATTTGTTCACTCTTTTCCTTTATGTCTCTCTGACCTTGAACAGAATAATAAACAAAAAAGGAGAAAGAAAGAAAGAAAGAAAGAAAGAAAGAAAGAAAGAAAGAAAAAGATATCGCGAGTGAAGTCTGTGAAGGCTTTTGAAGAAATCACCTATTCTTATCTGGTCAAGGCAAGTACTCAGACCCGGATGGAGGGGAGAAAATAATTCACATTATGGTGAAGAATGGGAAAGGCATCATATGTCTATCTTCTCTGCCAACATCGAGTTTGTATCCTAAAATGTATTCCAACATTTTTTAAAGTCTTATACTTCACTGTCAAAATGTTTTTTTGTTTGCCTTTGCTTTAGTCGCTGGCAATATTCAAAGAGCATTTAAAATCTAAATTGCAGCAAAACATTTTTGCGCCAGGACCAGTGATGTTCTTAGCCAATCTGCTTGAAATCAGTCCCAAAGAAAGGTTAGGAGCTTAGTTGTTCATTTCAGAGACGGAAGGAGGGAAGGGGGAAAGGAAAGGAATGAAGGTGGCGCTAGTCAACAGCAAGCTTGTTTGGAAGATGCCAATTTGTAAGCTCCTGGCATGTGGGTGCATTTTGTGTGTCACTACCTGCCAGAGCAATTTGTCAGCAGGGCAAATTTCCTCCACGATGCGTCAGGTGCAGAGATGCTACAAAAACATAATTAAGAGTCTCTGCTTCCAAGATTCAGAGGAGGGGGAAAGAGCAATCTTGCTTCCACTTCAGGGAATTTGAATTATATAAAAAACATTATTCACTGAGAATAGGAATGGGAGTGGATGGCAGCAATTTAACGCTTTATAGTATACTCTTTTTTCACCACCACATCTGGACAGCACCCGAAAATGTTCCTGTTCTCACCAGAAGCAGCTGTGTGCCATCTACCCCTGACCTCAAACACCAGGAGGGCGAGTGGGCCAAATGCAAGGGAAATGTCATTCTCATATGCAGACAGAATTTTGGTTTGGTGTTTCTGCCCAAGGACGATGGCAGAAAATGACAAGCAGCACAACATCAGTTGAAATTAGGGGAACTCAGTTTGGTTGGAGGGGTTCTTCCCAGATGCAGGGCATATGGCTACATCCCGATCCCATTCACACAACCAAACTGGCATGTTCCGAATTTAGATCGCAAGGAGCACACATGTGGCAAAGCTGTCATTGCTGTTGCTCAACAAGTCTCTTGCTAGCATATTCATTTGTTCACTTTCAGTATTTATACCTGGCCTGCTAACCAAAGTTCTTGTGATAGTTTGCAATATATTTAAAATACAATAAAACAGGCCCATGTTACTTGGGTATACTTAAGTTTTCCCTCATTCATCTGATGTTCCAATGACCACTCTTACAGACCCTCCAAGTGTCCCTATTTTCCAGAGACGTCCCTGACTTAGAGAAGCTGTCCCAGTTTCTGATTTGATCCCAGAATGTCCCGATTTCCCCTAGGATGTCCCTATTTTCATTGGAGAAATGTTGGGAAAGTATGGAGTTATCCGACCCCTGAGCCATCTGAAGGCAATTCTGTTTAGGGAGGTTTTTTGGTGCGTTTAATGTTTTATTATGTTATTATATATGTTGGAAGCTGCCCAGAGTGCTAGGGCAACCCAATAAGTTGTGTGGCATATAAATAGTAAAATTATCATTATGGAATGGGATGTACCCATTTTCATCAGAAAAATGTTGGAGGGTATGCTCTTATTTACTAATTGTTGACACTTGTAACCTACAAAAACAACACTGTGAGATAGGTTAGGCTGTGAGTTAGTGATTCAAGGTCACCCAGTGGAGATTTGAACTGTGGTCTCCCAGGCCCTGGTCCAACCCTCTAACTACTACACTGCCTCCTGTCTTCTCAATGGCAGCCAACTTTGGCAGTCATATGTTAAGTCCTTCACAGGCCAGGACTTCCTGACCAGGCTACTGCTGACACCTGTCAGAGCTACTGCGCCCCTGGTGGCAGATGCAGGAAATGCTGAGGGAACAAATGCGTGAGAATCCTGCCCCAGTCCTCACATATTTCAGTCCTCTTTTACCACAGTTCTACATCACTATCAAGAGGAGAAGAAAGGATGCTTAAATCAGGATTGAGGAGCCAAAAGTCTTGAATACCTTCTATTTTTAAAAATCAAGTCAATTTCAGCAATCAGTTTGGACAAAAAATGTATAAGTTGTACACCAGATATAAATTAGAAAAACTCCCATGTGTCTCAAGATCAAGACATGCGTCATGTAAATGTGGCCTTCACAAAACAAAGTCTGAAGTCTGACCACATAGGAGAGAGGGAACTTTTTTTTTTCTTGTATATGTGAATAAACCACCAGGTCATTCTAAAATTTGCCAAATAAAGCAAGAAATTTAAAAATCAGCTGCTGAAGAGGTAGTCTGGAGCCATGGTCAGATTCTAGACAGTCAGGCTAGGGTCAGAGTTAAAATCCCCATGGTCTTCTCAACCTAGCCAACTTCAAAGGGGTGTTCTGCAGATTTATTTTATTTATAAGAAATTGTGCTAAAGGTTACAAATAAAAATTGTGCAGAAATTGTGATGCAAAACAAACAGAAGGAAAGAGAGTGTGGTGCAATTGCTTTCATTCTATGCGCTTCCTTCTTCTGCCTCCATGTTATAATTCTGAACCAGGAGGGCAAGAATGTCCATGGGCCAAAAAAGGGGTGAAAATGCAAGTAAATTTGGGTCTCTAGATTAATGTACCATCTTAAGAACCATCACTAGCTGTTCTTCACAGAGTGCACTCCTGTCTTTCTTGTCCGTTACAAAAACTGTCATGGATGAGCCTACAATTACAGTGGTACCTCAGGTTAAGTACTTAATTCGTTCCGGAGGTCCGTTCTTAACCTGAAACTGTTCTTAACCCGAAGCACCACTTTAGCTAATGGGGCCTCCCACTGCTGCCCCACCACCGCCACACGATTTCTGTTCTCATCCTGAAGCAAAGTTCTTAACCCAAGGTAATATTTCTGGGATAGCGGAGTCTGTAACCTGAAGCGTATGCAACCTGAAGCGGATGTAACCCGAGGTACCACTGTTTTCAAGTTGCTCTGGAATGCTGCTAAGGGTCAGGGAATAGATTCTCTTTCTCTCCCCCCCCCCTTTTTTTTTTTTTTTTTTTTTGTCTTCCCTTCAGAGAAGCTTCATTTATGGCCAGCTAGAATTTGAAAGTGTTGCTGTTTAGATTTATAGCTCAGGCATTTCAGAGGCCCCCAGCCCAGGGTCTTGGAGTTGTGATGTGCTTTGCCCACGTGATCCAAGAAAGGTCAGGACAGCCTGGTGAGTGTTTTGAAAATCAATTTCCAAGATACACAGAGAGCACCATAAAGATTTTACATGGCCAATTCAAGCAGACCTAAAATGCTTCTTGTGACAAGTGTGTGTGTGTGCGTGTGCGCGCGCGCATGCATATAGTTATGTACGGTGGTACTCTTAGTTTTTAAACAGAGTGCATTCCGGAAGTCTGTTCGACTTCCAAACCATTCAGAAACCAAGGTGCGGCTTCCAATTGGCTGCAGAAGCATCCTGCAGCCAATCAGAAGCCACGCCGGACGCTCAGCGTCCGAGGCAAAGTTTGCAAACTGAAACAGCTACTTCCGAGTTCCAAGTTGTTCATGAACTAAGCTGTTCGAAAACCAAGGTACAACTGCATGTGTATAAGAATTCTCCCAAAGGTGTCCCACAAGGCAGCAGATAGAGGTTATTCCTAAGGTTATTCCTGAGTATAGCCGCAAAGCAGTGGAGGTTCAACATCCAAGTTTTCCTTCTCCTGGGTGGGATACCTTCCCAGATTGATGAGCCCCATCTGCCCCTCATTTCCCTCTGCAGAATGTGCAGAAACAGCCTTCCTAACCATTGAACCCATTATTGGTCTCTTCCGCAAAGTCCCTAACTCACTGAGGGTTAAAGACCCATCGGCTACCCTCGCCTGGTTTAGCCACCCAGTCAAACTGTTTCCTGGGATGTGGCCGCTGTCACATGCTAGATCTGAGTGAGATCTGAGTGTAGGGTGGGGACCAAGGGGGGACATGTCCCCCACCAGAGGTACTGCCCCTCACCTAGCATGCCATACACACACCAATGGTCTGACTCAACATATAAAGCAGCTTCGTACATTCTCTTCTTCCTCGTTCAAATATTGCAAAAATCCCTAGACTTTGCAGTTCAGATATGCCCTGGCTTAGTTTGAATCAAGGGCGCACAAGGTAGATTTAAAAAAAAAAAAAAGATGACAAAGTATGAGGCAGATTGAAAGAAAGCAGAGAATGCAGAGCACATCAGAACAGTGTATCGAAAACGCATTGTAAAAGAGCAGGTAAAATTGCCTTTGGTGGTGGCAGCAATGCGGCATCAAGCAGAGAAATGCAGAGGGCTCTTACTGCAGCATGTGCGTCTTGCTGGCCTCCTTTTGTTTCTCAGGTACCTCGTAGTGAGGGGACATCTTCCCCAGGCCGCTGTCGCTCAGCATGCGCTTTCGAACAGCAGGATTCCACCGATCTGATATTCTGAGAAAAAGATTTCCAAATGGAAAACACCATTATTCTCAGATGGGAGTTTTTGCTTTATTTTTGGGTGGGGCGGGGTAGCGCTGCTTGGTTCCCCTTTTGTCAGGGAACTGCCATCGGAGCGGGAGGCGGAGAGGAGGCTCCAGGACGATGGTGGAGAGGGTCCAAGTAGGAGGAGGGGCAGCCCATCCGCTGGGGAAGGAAATCAGTGTAACACCAGTGGAAAACGGGGGGGAGATGGAGGAATCGGAGAGGTGGCTCCAGGACTCTTCACAGGAGACCAGCAGAGAGGGCACGAGTACCTTGCGCAGAAAACTTCCGCGCAGGCAAAGGGGGAGGAGACTGGGCGTCAAACAGCTTCTATGCTGGAAGAGGTTTAAGAAATGCCCACTGACGGATTCTGCCAGCGACTGAGGCAGCCATGGAACTTGAGGCTGTCCAGACAGAAAGGGTTCAACCAGGCAACCTAGCCAGGAGTAACGGCAACTTACGCACGAGCAACCGCTAGAACCATTACACCTTTTCAAATGTGAACCTACTTAATTAGCACTTCAGGAACCCACACGCTAACTGAAACACGGCTAAATCCGTGCTTCTCCAAATGTTGAAGTTCTGTGCTCATGCCAAAAACAATGCATTACGGGGGGGGGGAGGTGTACATTCATACCTCGTATTGTGTTTGCTTCAGGTTGAGCATTTTCAGGTTGCGTCCAGTGGCGACCCAGAAGTACCGGAAAGGGTTACTTCTGGGTTTCGTCACTCGTGCATGCGCAGACGCTCAAAATGACATCACACGCATGTGCAGAAGTGGCGAATTGCGACCCGCGCACACACAGACACGGGTTGTATTCTGCTCAGGTTGCGAACGGGGCTCCAGAATGGATCCCATTCGCAACCAGAGGTACCAGTGCACATAAATCAGTAAACTGAATGCAAAAATACATAAATTAGGGAATTTTTTTCTAACAGGTGAAGTTGCAAGCCAGCCTTGGTATTTTGGGGGGAAATTGCATGCTGACTTTTTAATGAACTGCTTTTAGGTTTTTGGTTTTCTTTCGTTTTACAATCGTTTTACAATCGTTTTACAATCAAGCAGCAATTGCAAACTGCAGCAGACATGAGGCAAACAGAAGACGGGATAAATGAGAGACTGAGAAAATTTCTAAAGTGGGCGCATATTTTTCCCCGCCCCTCCCCTGCTCCAGAAGACAGTTCAGGAGCTTGTTGCTTCCAAAGGGAGAGGATGAGGGGATCACATGCTGAGACAGCAAAGTGATGGTAGATGGGTTTCACAAGCCAATTCCTTCTCTTTACTGGTTTGCAAACTTTTACTCTTTACTGGTTTGCAAACCTCTTTTCCTGTGTGCAGTGTGGGCATTAGCAAATCATCTGTTGAGGGAACTGGGCAGGAATTTTTATTTGGGTGGGTGGGTTGGTGCATGCGCGCGTGCGTGCGTGCGCGCTGCCTTATTAGCCTAGGAACCTGCCTGCCTTTTGCCTGCTTCACATTGTTCAGTTCATTCAGCATTCCTGCAGTGGTGTGGATGGTGCCTGTTGCAGCATGAAGCATGGACAGGGAAGGAAAGAATGGGTGAAGAGATAATGAGGGAAATGAGGCGCTATTGGGTAGAGATCTGCCAGTACTTTGTTTGGGGTGACATGGAGGCATCCTTGAGGCCTGGCATGCGCACCTTAGATGATTGCTCAGCACCCTGGCAAGGAAGGTGTTTGTTTACTGCTCCACATCCTTTGCTGGAGAGCTCCTGTCTGAGGCTGGAACACGTGCCCAGGAGGGCTTGAGAGATGCTTCCCTACCAGAATGAGTTAAACCCTCACCTGCCTGTACTTCTTGAATTTAGTTGAAGCTGGGTTAATTGGGTTGAAGTTGGTTTGCTGCTTTTCCAACTTGTTCTGTTTCGAATAAATATAACTCTAATTCCAGTACTGTCTCTGAGGCTCCTTTGCAGGTGTGGGGGCAAACTGAAACTGACTGATTCATCCATATTACTATTCCCAGAAGAGGATCATTCCATGCCTTTCTTCTCTGCAGAGTTGATTATTCACAACTCTTCTCATACTCTTGCATGTTTCCTTAACCATTATTTTCACCTGCCAATCTTATAAGGTTGCAAGAGGGCTCTTCAGCTGAACTCCTGATACTCCTGCCATCTGGGTTGCCACTCATGGACTATTTCAGACACAACACTGATGAAATGCAATTAAGATTTGTTGTGAAAAATCTAAAAGGCATTTCTTACAATGCACAACAATCTTCAGTTTGAAATAGATAAGACAGATGTTTCATTGTACCTTCTTCTTTTTTTCTGAACTGTGACCATTTCTGGTGAAGAAACCTCTAAGCAAAATAAACAAATAAATTCCCAGGATGCCTTTAGGAAAGTAGCACCAATCAAACAGGTTCTAAATTCTTTGAAACAGTTTGCATAAAATTGCATAAACTAATGTTCCTTTATTTAGTTTAAGTCAGAGGAGCAAAAATTCAGATACCCAGAAGTCACTGGCAGTTAAAACCATCAGGACCAATAACTGGTATCTGGGTAACCTGAAGCAAGCAGGATGCCGAATTCCCATATAGGCTGAGTCCTTGCATCTCTCAAAGGAGCAAGCATTAGTCACACATCTCTGGTTTGAAATTTAGCCTGTATGAACACTTTCTCCCTTTTTGTACTCTTCACAAGGGTGAATGCATGAAACTGTCCTCTGGAGCAGCTCCCATTATACAAGGGGATGGTACGGTATGTACAGAGACTTCCAGATCCCACTTCATGCTGGGGGAAAAGAAGAAATTTACCCAGAGGCCTGCTCCACTACCAGATCAGGCATTCCTGGAGGCGTCCCTGCAGGCTGCGTTGCCACCATTTCTGGGTCCAGAATAAAAATCTCGTCCTGCGAAATTTCAGTCACGAAGTGCAAATGTTCCTGCAGCAACAGCATGAGAGTGAATGATTAATCCATAGTTTGTGCACAATGAACTAAATGGAACTCAGTTTCTAGACATAAAGAAAATGTTCGTCATGATGAGCAGGCCATGGCCATTGCGTGGAAAGGAACTGAAAATCCTTCCCATACAAAAGCTTTCCTTGTAGATAGAAAATACAGAAGAAAACTTATTCATGCCATGCATAATTAAACGACGGCACTCGCTCCCATAGGAGACAGTGATGGCCACCAATACTTTAAAACAGGATTAGACAAATTAATGGAGGGAAAGTCCTATTGATCAGCTATGTTGGCTACACTCTGCCATCATGATCAGGGGCAGTAATGCTTTTGGATGCAAGTTGCTGGAAACTGCAGGAAGGAGAGAGAGAATGCTCTTGTGGTTGGGTGCTATATAAATGTTTCCCACAGGCATCTGACTGGATACTGTGAAAACAGGATGTTGGACCTGATAGGTCACTGGCCTGATCCAGCAGGCTCTTCTTATGTCCTTAGATAACCAAGCATGTGTGTCCAAACATCACACAAAGAAGTCCATTAAGGGGGCGGCACCAGAAATGTCTTTGATTTCCCAACACACCATATAATGCAAAAACAAACAACAAAAGCCACCCCTGGATCTTGTGCATGGTGAATGGCTGGCCTTAAGGAGGAGTCAATATGCACAGAGATTTCAACTGACCACCACAAGCTGGGTGCTTTTATTGAAAGACTTGAACCAATGGCTTCAAGTTCCAAGAAAGGAGATTCCAATGAAGCATCAGGAAAAAATACTTTCTGACAGTAAGAGCTGTTTGACAGTGGAATAGTCTCCCTTGGGAGGTTGTGGCCTCTCCTTCCTTGGAGGTTTTTAAGCAGAGGTTGGATGGTCACCTGTCATAAATGCTTTAGCTGATATCCCTGCATTGCATTGGGGTCCCTTCCAACTCTCTACAGTTCTATGATTCCATGACTCTTGCATACAGTGGAGAGTGGGTTGGAACTGGGCCACTGGTACATAGTATTAGACTCACTGGGTGGCTATAAATCACCATCTCAGCGGGGGCAGCTGCCCACTGGAACTGGCTGGGCAGAAAGCAGGGAGACCAAAATCAGGTGCAGCCAGCAGTAATGTCAGGCAGAGCCAACTAATTCTAGTTTTGTCTCCATCCTACTCCCTGGATGTTCACACTGTGATTAAGGAGGAGGAAGATGATTGGCAGTGCTACTGCCAGGATTGCATGTAAGTAAGAAGACAGGCTGGTTGAGTCTGGCTGAGCAGAGGCTGAGGTTAGTGGGGCAGTGCCCCATTTGCTCCTTCTCCCAGTTTCAATTCCCACCTATAAAATGAGGCAGGCAACCATAAAATATTGTTATGGGGATGAAAAAAAGGCTAAAGCATTGCCTGCTAAGGCTATGCACACTGATTGGGGAATAGGTTCTGTTGAATTCAGTGGAATTTATTCCCAAGTATACACACATCGTGGACACGGGTGGCACTGAGGTCTAAACCACTGAGTCTCTTGGGCTTGCCAATCGGAAGGTCAGCGGTTCAAATCCCCACAACGGGGTGAGCTCTCGTTGCTCAATCCCAGCTCCTAGCAGTTCGAAAGCACACCAAAAAGTGCAAGTAGATAAATAGGTATCGCCACATGACCCGGAAAAACTCTGTGGACAAACGTAGGTTCGCTTGGCCAGTAAAGCTAGATGAGTGCCACAACCACAGAGTTGTTCGCGACTGGACTTAATGGTCAAGGGTCCCTTTAGCTTTACCTTTATACACACATCACATTGAGCTCCACACATTCTATAGGACTGCAGCAGAAATATATACAGTAGATGGGATGCTGGAATGCATGGACCATTGGTCTGATGCAACAGGGCTCTGCTTATAGTCCCAGAAAGCATCAAACACACCTTTATTTAGTTTGTTGCAGCTGCACAGCCAATAAATGTTGTTTTGTTTTTTTAAAAAGGAAGCCTAAACAGAATTACTACTACTGTTTGCGAAACTTCCAGTAAATGCTCAACACGCACACAAAGTGCTACATTTCTGACAAATGTCAGTACCATTAGTTTGATGTGCTTTTAAAGCATGGAGATGTATTTTGTACTGGCTTGTAACATTATCATAATTTCCAGAGTTATCTTATCTCCCATGCAGTGGATTAGGATTTCAGGCAGACTGTAAACAGCAAAAGGAGATAAACGCGGAGATTTACTTTTTAAAATGCAGCTGTCCCGAGCACAGAAAGATAAGCAAGAAAGGAGACGAAAGTTGTGCTATTAGACATCAAACTGGGTTTGAGCCAGAAAGACAGAGCAGATCCTTTTTGCCTCTAAATGTTCTTTTGACTTTGGCTGTCTTCTGCCAGTGCACACAGGGTGTTTTATTTAATTCATACTCTACTGAATGCAAGAGTCTCCAATATTTTTGAATTTGATTTTCCAACATTTAAACAACGGGCTCAAGTTTTCTCTGAGATTTGGAGTCCTGAGTTGCAAAAAAAATGTGACTTGATTTGCATGCAGCACATCCTAGAATTTTAATTCAGCATTGCTTAGAATCATAGAATTGTAGAGTTGGAAGAGACCCCACGGTTCATCTAGTCCTATCCCTGAAGTGAAGGAATCACAGCTAAAGTGTCCCTGACAGATGGACATCCAACCTCTGTTTAAAAACTTCCAGAGTAGGAGAGTCCATCTCCTTCTGAGGTCATGGAACATCACAGATCAATCGTATCCTATAGATGGACACTTGATCATCTGCCCCAACTATGCAACTGATAAACAATTAGATATAACAAGATGTTGCTATTTGGTTATTGTCCTGTTATCTGGAGTATAATGGTAAATCCAATCCTGTACCATCTGACGTAGGGGACGTGGGTGGCGCTGTGGGTTAAACCACAGAGCCTAGGACTTGCAGATCAGAAGGTCGGCTGTTCGAATCCCCACGATGGGGTGAGCTCTCATTGCTCGGTCCCTGCTCCTGCTAACCTAGCAGTTCGAAAGCACGTCAAAGTGCAAGTAGATAAATAGGTACCGCTCCGGCGGGAAGGTAAACGGCGTTTCCGTGTGCTGCTCTGGTTCACCAGAAGCGGCTTAGTCCTCCTGGCCACATGACCCGGAAGCTGTACGCCAGCTCCCTCAGCCAATAAAGCGAGATGAGCGCTGCAACCCCAGAGTCGGTCACGACTGGACCTAATGGTCAGGGGTCCCTTTACCTTTACCATCTGACATAATCTTTTAAAGCAGTTCCTTTGCCAACCCAGTGCCTTCCTGATGTTTCAGACTCCAGATGTTTTTGACTGGGCTGGCTGGGACTGGTGGGAGTACAAAATACAATCAGAGCACTACGGTGGCAAGGATTGCTTTAAGGGGAATGAAAGGAAGAAAAGGTGCTGTGGTGTACCTGAGATCTGTCGATGCGGTAAAAGCGATCGGCCGAAGTTGCTGGAAATAAGAAGGAAATAACTACATTAAAGAAAAGGTCTGGGGGGAAAATGTTCTTAAAGCTTGCTATTTCTTCTTCTTCTAAAAGTTCAGCAAAAATCTCAGCAGCAAAAACTCTTACATACCAAAACAACAACAACCCACCACCCAACAATTCTATTTTGATGCTTCAACCATGCTATTCATTTATTTTATTTATTAAATTTATGCTACACCCTTCATCTGAAGGTGTACAGTATAAAGTGTTTGCAAAGTACATGTGCACGTAAAGCTCACTGAGATCCTGGGATATTTGTTCTTGCAGAATTTGTCTGTTATATAATCATACAGCCTATAATAAGCATGAATAGGATTACCCAGTAACATGTGACCATGTGTTGTTTGTGCGTGTGATTTAAGACATTTGATGGGCAGCTGGTATATTAGCAATCATGTGTAGAATGGACCTGCATTTCAGTTACGCATTTTATTTTAAACCTTTGTAAGACCAGCATGGGAAATAAATAAGTAGACAAATAAGGCAAGAAAATAGCAATGCAATACTCTTGTTTGATAATAACACATTTCCAAAATGGCAGGATTTCCCCAGGGGGCTCTCCCTTGTCTCTTCTGGGATAGGGGGGAGAAATGTATTACAAAGTGACATCTCAGATAGCAGGTGCTACAGGATACTAGCCATACTCTCCATAATTAACATTACACACATCATCAACAACAACTGATTGTTTTGATGGTGGATGATAATGGAATACACACATGTATTGATTTAACAGACAGTAGATTCAAAATTCATTTTAAGGACAGCTAGAAAAGCTTCAGTTATCAGAGGCTGCTCTAGGGGAATGTGACCAGTGTGGTCACACTGGGTTCAGAGCTTCTGGGGAGCTGGAGTAGGATCTACCACTATTGCTGTATGTATGTATGTATGTATGTATGTATGTATACAGACATACATATATACATACATACCCCACCCATCTGGCTGGGTTTCCCCAGCTACTCTGGGTGGCTCCCAACAGAATAAAAACAAATAAATAAATAATAATAATTGATAAAACATCAAACATTAAAAACCTCCCTAAACAGGGCTGCCTTCAGATGTCTTCTAAAAGTCAGATAGTTGTTAATTTCCTTGATGGGAGGGCGTTCCACAGGGCAGGCACCACTACTGAGAAGGCCCTTTGCCTGGTTCCTTGTAGCTTCACTTCTCGCAGTGAGGGAACCACCCGAAGGCCCTCAGCACTGGATCTCAGTGTCTGGGCCGAATGGAATGGGAGACAAGAGGCAGGGGCCCCTGGATTTTGGCGCCACACAGGGTGCCACTGAAATTTGAGACAACCAAGGTCCGCCACTACAGTAACCGTTGGCAAAACTCTTAAATGTGAGTGTCTAAGTAGATTCCTCAGACAGTGTATACACAATACCAGTAAAGCACATTCATTTCCTAAAAGAATTCTGGGCACTGTTGTTTGTTAAGGCTTGCTGGAAATTGTAACTCTGTAAGGGGTAAACTACAGCGTCCAGAATTCTTTTGAGAGAAAGAATGTGTTTGGAATGTGCTTTAAAGGTTTAGTGTATAAACGGCCTACGGCCTCTTTGCTGCAAGGATGAATGAAACCATTTTCTGCACTTACCATCTAGGAAGCACCATCTAGGAGAAAGCCTCTGAACCGACAATGCTCTTGGGAAAGAGGTTTCCTGGTCCTGGATAGAACAAGAGGAGGAGGGAGGGAAAAAATTAAGAAATAAGAAGGAGGAGTAGTTGTTCTTCATATTTTATCTGTTCAAGGTTATGGCCATCCAGCACCCATTTAGACCTGGAGAATCTTCTTTCTAAGACTAAAATTTTAGATTTTTCATAATTAATGGATAAACCATTTCCAGAACAGTAATCAGAAAATTTCCTCAACAGATAATTCAAACCCGGTCTGGAACGTGAGATGATGGCCACGTCATCAGCATATAACAGCAAGGGGGTCCTTCTCATTCCTATTTTTGGAATGTGTCCATCTGGGTCCATTAAGTTCTCTTCTAGGTCATTTAAGAATAGACAAAACAATGTGGGGGCCAAAATACAACCCTGTCTCACCCCCCTAGTCATCTCGATGCTGTTCGATAGCTGTCCCTGTCGACCACATCGGACCTGAAGTTTGGTTCCATTGTACAGGGCTTTTATGAGAAAGAGAAGTCGTTTGTCCTGCAAAATCAGACTTAATTTGGACCATAGCTGGGATCTGGGGATGGAGTCAAACGCTGATTTCAGATCCATGAAGGCCACGAAGAGTTTACCCTGTAGAGGCTTGGTATACTTCTCGGCTAGGAAGGACAGCATTAGACAGTGGTCTGTTGTTGAATGGTTCTCACGAAAAGCTGCCTGGGCTTCAGATAGTATATTGTGTTCATTTAGAAAAGTTGTCAGTTTGCTACTGAGGAAACGGGCATACAGCTTCCCAATTATTGAGAGCAGGCTAATTGGCCTATAATTGGAAGGCCATCACTGCAAAGGACAGCTTATAGGTAAAACAGAAAGGCCCCAAGAAGCTCAGAGATAAAGACAGACATTGTGGAGGCAATGGTGATAGGAGTGGAATGAGGGTTGTGGACAAATGCCAGTACATGTGCTTTAAGGATTCAGAAGATAATTCACAGGCCACACAGAAAGAGGGACTCGAAGCAAGGAAGAGAGATGGCACCACAAACATGTTCAGGCAATTAGTTAATTAAATACAGTACTAGATCTGAAGGCAATTTGCTCCCTCCCACCACCAACACTCCATGCTTGTTACAGTCAAATCCCCAGGATTAGCTACCTTGTCAACTCCCTTCCCACTTATTTATTTAATGCAGAGAAGTGTGTCCCCTTGGGCAAAGAACAGTTTTTCCGAGTCTTAATATATTTCCATAACACTGCACCATTCGCATAGTTGCAAATCATATGAAATATATCAACATCGGGCAATAGGAATTTCTTCCTCCTTCTGAGTGAGAAGGTTAATGGGAGCGAGTTTTGACTCACAGGATGGATTGGAGTGAGTTTGCTAGACCTGGTGAAAAGGTGAGGAAAACACACTTAAGACACTTATCCATCACACTTAACACTGAGTAATATAGTGTATTGCAGATATCAGTTATCTCTTGGGGATGCTGCAATAGCAGTTTTATTTTATCATAAATCCTGCCACTGAAATGTTGGTGCAGATATGGTTATTAACTGCATTTAACCTAAAAGTTATTTTCAAGGTGATAGCTGGAGGGATTGCTTTGTCAAACAACATGTTTCCTACAAAGTCCTGTTGATATTGTAGAGTTAGCTTTCAAATAAACATGTTTAGGATTGCATGTGAAAAATGGCTTTACTTCAAGTAAACACAGGGTTTGGGTGATGAGGAAGCAGTGGGCGGGGGCAGCCAACTTTTTCAGCAGGGGGGCGGTCCACTGTCCCTCAGACCTTGTGGGGGGCCGGATTATATATATTGGGGGGGGGGGGTGAATGAATTCCTATGCTCCATAAATAACCCAGAGATGCATTTTAAATAAAAAGACACATTCTACTCATGTAGAAACACGCTGATTCCCGGACAGTCTGTGGGCCAGATTTAGAAGGCAATTGGGCTGGATCCGGCCCCTGGGCCTTAGTTTGGCTACCCATGCTCTGGGTGCTGCCTAAGGTATGGTCCAGCAACAGCTACAATACAGTGGTACCTTGGGTTACATACGCTTCAGGTTACATACGCTTCAGGTTACAGACTCCGCTAACCCAGAAATAGTACCTCGGGTTAAGAACTTTGCTTCAGGATGAGAATAGAAATCCTGCTCTGGTGGCACGGCAGCAGTGGGAGGCCCCATTAGCTAAAGTGGTGTTTCAGGTTAAGAACAGTTTCAGGTTAAGAACGGACCTCTGGAACGAATTAAGTACTTAACCCGAGGTACCACTGTATTAAACTTTTGCAAATATTACTTTACTTTAATTTAAATGCTTAATCAGGATCGTATATGGAAAGTGAGCTCCCACATGCCTATCCGCCAGTTGATAATGGCAACAACCACTAGGGACACTTGCATGTGGGAAACAGTACAGAAAGGGAAAGGCTCATGGGAAAAGCACATACTTTGCTTGCAAAATGTGCCAGGTTAAACC
Organism: Podarcis tiliguerta; assembly: GCF_965153285.1. Classification (NCBI taxonomy): domain Eukaryota; kingdom Metazoa; phylum Chordata; class Lepidosauria; order Squamata; family Lacertidae; genus Podarcis; species Podarcis tiliguerta. The sequence goes on along the minus strand of NC_139543.1, from coordinate 53,295,755 downwards.
CCTCGCATTTCCAGGTAGGAAATGATGGGCTCCTGTCTGAAACTCTGGAGAGCTGCTGCCAATCTGTGTAGCTAATACTGAACCAGTCTCAGCACCAATCAGTTTCCCAGAGAAAGAACTTCCATGGAATCTCCTAAGCACCACTTTCCAAAGGAATCACCTCACACATTCAGGTGTGAGCCACTGAGTGACATGCAGGCATGAATGAACTCTTCGGGGTGGATTCACATGACTGAAAAATTGCCCCCGGCTGGACAATAAAATCAATGAGTGAGCCAAACAGCCATGCATTTGTCAGATTATTATTTCCCCCAATTGGTTTTTAGGCTGCAATGACGATTACACCCACACACTTTCATTGCAGATTGAAAATCTATCTGGACATGCCATGCTGTGACGGATGGTTGCTCAGCCAATTGTACGATACCTGGAGCTTGCCACACAGCCAGGCCAATTTTCAGTCGTGAGAATCACTCCTATGGGTATTTTTGAACTTTGTGATGGATTATACTGGGCTATTGTGAATCTATATGAGAATAATTGCATATAAGCTGCGCAGTCAGTAACCGGGTCAATAATGTATTGCCAGTGTCATAAGAACATACCTAGAGGAGCAGACCAAAGGCTCATCCAGCCCTGTGTCCTCATCTCACTGTGGTCAACGAGATCCCTGTGGGAAGCTTGGTAGCCAGACACAAGCACAACAGCACTCTCCCACATTTGTGCTCAACGGAAACTGATGTTAAGAGCAGTGGCGTAGCGTGGGTTGTCAGCACCCGGGGCAAGGCAAGTAATTTGCACCCCCTAACCCGTGGATTTTAGCACTGATTTTAGCTCTGCGAGTGCGAGCGCACCCCCCCCAGATGTTGCGCCCAATGCGGCCGGCCCCCCCTGCACCCCCCACGCTACGCCACTGGTTAAGAGGCATACAGCCTTCAGCAGTGGAGCAATTATACAGCATCATGGCTAGCCATTGATGCCATTGGTCAAATCTTCTGAGTTATGTTAAATGGGTGTTTCGTTTTAAAATACAGCCTCTAAAATGTGCACCGACAAAAGTAAACAAATGTGGAGCGCTAGCCTGTCCCATGTTGTTGTTGTTTAAACATTGCAGCCTGCTAGAGGCTCTTAGCTAGTAAACAAAGCCAGCTTTGAAGAAAGATATAGCACCATGGCCAAAAATATGCAACTGAACTGTAAATACCATCTGGATTGTGGTTGACTCAAAAAAAAACAACTGTTCTTGGCTCATGCATTCTTGGTGTGCAAGAAGCCAGCCCTCTCTGCCTGGGCAATTTCTAAAACCATACTGTTACAACAATTAGGGTTTAATTCATTGAAAGACTCCATCTCTAATTTCTCACGACCAGGCTGATGCTCATTAGCTTGGCATGAGATTTCTGCCGGTGGTTAATGGCCTTTACGTCGGTCCCATGAGAAGCTGCAAGATTCGTCTTATTAGCTGCTGCCTCCGGGCTTGTTTTAAGTCGTCTATCTATCATCCACTTCCCTCCTTCGTTATGCAGGATGGGGAAGTAAATGAAGCTCCCGACACCCTTCTCATGCAAGCTCCCAAGAGATTCAAAGATATGGCAAACCCAGAGGCAAAGCCTGACTTGTGCTGCTTTTGCAAAAACTATTTCCATCACATAAATCCTCCATCCACTTCACACACCAGAATCAACCAAAGGATGGCTTCTCCTTCCTACATTTAGGCATGAACCCTGCTCTGAGCGCGAGTTTCAGAGAGTTCACTTTCTCTGGAAAACAGCAAGCCCTGGGAAATTATGGTGAATTTGCAATACCTTTATTTATTTATTTATTTATTTATTTATTTATTTATTAATTATCATCACCACAACCACCAACCTCACTTGGTGAGTGTCAACAGGATTATAGCTAAATCATGTCCAATGTGTAAAAGAGGAGGATGATAGCAGCATGCACATCTATGCAGTTTGCAGAAGTACCAAGTTTTTTGGGGGGGGTGTTAAGGGGGCAACCCCTGCCATCCCCCAAAATAAAATGGTCCAATAAGGACTGAGCATGCTCAGCTGCCTCAGCACACTGAAAGTCTGGAGCGGGGCGGGAAAGGAAACTGCAGGTGGGACAGGATAGATTCTTCGGGAAGATAGAATTTTTCGCTGGCTGGAGCACTGAACAGCAAACCTCCATTTGACAGCATTTTGCTGTAGACCCCAGTAGTAAATCTGCTCCACTTCCCAGTGGGGAGGAGTTGCGGTGGACCGTGTGGCCACCCACTCCCCACCGGGGCCAGGGGACTTTGTCCCCTGTTGCCCAGGGGATCCAGGCCACATCAGGGCACCCCCTTCTGGTGGTTTACCCTTACTGGACTTCCTGTGCATCAGGCAGGAGTCAGATATAGTGGGGTCCATTCAATGCCTAAGCCAATATTCTGTAATCAATAAAGTTGTGGCCAGATTTGCCCAATGACATTAACCTAATATCCATGTCTTTGTGTGAGTTATTTCCCAACGAGGGGGTGGCTAGGTGTCTTGACACGCAATTGTTCTTGTGGCACAGGAATTCTCAGTTAATCCTAAAAACTGTGATGTGATGGACATCAAAGGACAGAAAGGAGGAAGCTCCAGGGTACAACTGAAAGTGGTGGAAATAAAGCACAGGATACACCCTGCAATATTCTATGCATCCCACATTGCAGACAGAAAGGTTCAGCTATGGCTGCACTTTAATCTGAGAGGCATCTCTTGCAGGATTCTGGGACACAGCACCTCTCCATCCCTAACCACATTTTTTTGGCACCCCAAAAAACTGCATTGATTGCTGGCGCAGCGGTGCCAGCCTCACACCTAGACCTGCTGGCTCTGCTGCAGAGAATAGTGCCGTTCTTGCTCGGCTGATCTACTAATTAACTTGAGTGCAGACACTGCTTTAGGTAAAAGATGCAGAGAATGAGGAATATATGAGAAACACTGACTTTGATAACTCAGATGAAGATAGTTTGACAAGAAGAGGGGAGGGGAGATTCCTGGGCGCAGCTGCACAGCCAATGCAGCCTTTGCTTTTGGCAGTCATCCACTCGGAGAAGGAATCTATTGACTCTCTCCCTGTAACTTTGTAGAAGGCAACCCAAACACAGCAGCTGAACCAGAGGGAGGTGGAGCTCTCACTTACATGAGGGTGGGTGTCTATGTATTAAACATACTGCAGCAAGCAACACACACAAAAAGGAAGGGAACACAAATCAGCATCTGGAGGCAAGTTTCTCATTTGCAGCTGGGTTCATGGTGATGCTATCTGCTGACTCTCCCCATTCCAAACTCCAGGGAGCCCCAAGAATGAAATGTACTTTGTTTATGAGATCTAAAAGTGCCCCAGACACCTTGTTAGTGAGAAAGGAAGATAGTTCTATTAACTAAAAGGCTCAAGCGCAGGTACTGTCCACCTTTCTCTCTCTATAATTCATACCAGGTTGATAACAAGACAACGCTGCTTTGGGTTGAGAGCTCAAAGAGATGCTCAAAGAATATATAAATAACTCCCTGGGAAATTGAAGAGAATCTAGGAGTCCATTCAAAATGAGTAATAATCAAGTGCTGATGATGCACTAGAGGATTCAAATAGGCTTACTTGCAGAACTGGGTGGGTGATTCATTGATACACATCAGGGGTGGGGAAGTGGATCTGCCTGGGAGGCCAAATCATGATTTTCTCAACCCTTTGTGGGCCACATTTGACAGGTGGGGAGAGCCACTTACTTATCACCTGACATCGCAATGATGTCAGCTGACCTTCTTTGCTCCCAGGGGTCTTCAGAAGCCCCTTTCAAAGCACTACATTGAGAAGCACTTTGCAGGTGGGCGAAAAAGCTTGACTTCTGTCCAAGCCAATCTGATTGGTACAGGTGGAGACATCCATTACCAAAGGAAAGGCAATATGACAGTTCATATTTTACCAACCACAAAACTTGGAAAGCATCACAATCAGGGAAGAGGAAAGGAAGCAACTCCATATGCTTGAAACGAGATTTCTTCCAAGCCCGACACATTTCAGAACAGGGCCTTTCCTCTGTAGCACTTCTTAACAGCAGTCCTCATCAAAAGAAAAGAACTCTACAGTGACTCCAACAATAATTCCCTTGCTGTTGATGAGAATTGCTGTTCAAAAGCGCCCCAAGGAAGGATTTGTTCCGAAATGTGCAGGTCCTGGAAGAAATCTCATTTCAAGCATCTGCAACGACTTCATTGTCCCGTCCCCCTCCAGTTCATATTTTACATTATCCCTCTCCACAATGTGGATTAAAAAGAGACTGGAACCATTTCAGTGGCAAACCGTCAAAGATGATGACCCTCACCTATGAAATGCTAGCTGCAAGGAAGAGTGTCAAGGCTCCAGGTTAGTTGCAACAGAAGTATAGTCCTCACAGATAAGAGATGAGATTATAAACCCATTTCTGGAATGTAGAATTTCAGTTTGCTGATGGGGGATCATATTGTTGAATGTTCCCCCATTAAAAACTTTTATGCACCATGAAAATCTATGGTGTTAGGGAAAACACGAGTCTGGAACCTTTGTCCTGATATTCACTTTTTACTGCAGATGGGGGTCATATAAGTACTACAGTTGTTATTGTAATTATATGTATGTTTTAAACAGATGTTATCTATGTATATAGTTTTAATTTTATTAATGTTTAAGTTTTTAACGCCCCCCCCCTAAGTTTTTAGTGATTCTTGTTTGTTTCTTCAAGTTTCCTTGAATCCCATAAGGGAAAAGTGGAGAGGGGTAGAAACAAATACATAATAATAATTAAATACTACAGTATATATTATATACTACAGTAACAGTCCATCTCATGGGACTTGGTATAAGCCAAGATTTACTATTTATGTAATAAGAAGAAGAATGTCAGTTGTGTTCATGCATTTAATGTCATGTCTACTTCGGTCTTAACGGGACGCGGGTGGCGCTGTGGGTAAAAGCCTCAGCACCTAGGGCTTGCCAATCGAAAGGTCGGCGGTTCGAATCCCCGTGGCGGGGTGCGCTCCCGTTGTTCGGTCCTAGCGCCTGCCAACCTAGCAGTTCGAAAGCACCCCCGGGTGCAAGTAGATAAATAGGGACCGCTTACTGGCGGGAAGGCAAACGGCGTTTCCGTGTGCGGCTCTGGCTCACCAGAGCAACGATGTCACGCTGGCCACGTGACCCGGAAGTGTCTCCGGACAGCGCTGGCCCCCGGCCTCTTAAGTGAGATGGGCGCACAACCCTAGAGTCTGTCAAGACTGGCCCGTACGGGCAGGGGTACCTTTACCTTTTACCTACTTCGGTCTTAGTTGGATCAGGTTTGAAATGTTACTTTTTTATGAAGGGACACTCAATAAAAAAAATGCAGTTTCCTTGTGTTACTAAGGGGCTTGAAAGAACAGTTTTCACTGTTTTGTTCCTAAACTGTAGTAATTCACACTGGGACTTGCTGGTGAACGGCAGGTAATATATTAAATCATGGTGGTGGTGGTGGTGGCAACGATAATACCTACTCCATGCAAATGTTTGATGTACCTATTTTTTGGAAACGAAGCACTCTGAAAGAAACGATCCATTACTAACTTCACCTTTTATAGATTTTTCACGCTTTGGAAAGAGCAGCAAAGACTGGCCTGAGACCATCCCGACTGATCTTAATGGCATGAGCTCTTATTCTACATGAGAAAATTCAAAAATGTAGAACACCTCTCTCTCTTTTTATAAGGTGGATCCCCTTGCTGGTGCTATACTGTATTAAACTCTTCATTTTAGCGTGTGCGCAAGCATGCTGGGGAAAATGATGTGGAAAGTGCATGAAGGTGATAACAAGAGAATACTCCTTAAGGCGAAACAAGATTAAAAATGCAACTCCGTGAATCAGACGAGATTATATTTAAAATGGACGCTGGAGGATGAACCTTCAAAAACAGATTGTAAATGCAAACAGAAACTGCTGCAGGTGATCTTTGCATGAACTGAAAATATTATATAAAAAGGAAGCAAATGTGGCTTTGCCCTCTCTCAAGAGTCATGTCCTCTTTTGCTAGGAATTATAGGTCAAGACTTGCCAGGAAAATATAGAGGACTATTCATGTATGCCACAACAGCAGCTAGGATATTACTAGCCCAAAAATGGAAAGAAGACAAGATAACAACTAAAGAAGAATGGCAAGAAAAACTGATGGACTACGCTGAAATGGCAAAGCTAGCTGGAAAACTTAGAGACAAGGACAATAGAGACTTTTAAAAAGACTGGGAACCATTTATGTTGTACCTGGTAGTGGACTCTCTGTGTTGTTGAACTTACGGATTGTAAATCCTAGAGGGAAAAAGATCAAAACAATGAATGGTTAGTCCCAAACCAGCCTCAGCCTCCATCATTTTCCAAACATCCTTGCTAACTTGTTGCCATATACAAACTTCTTCATTTATTTTTGTTCAGACATGTCACAAAATGTTGTGTAGGCTCCTGTGATGTAAGTAATGGGTCCCTATATAAGGTGCCTACATTCTGCTATTTTATTAGTAGTTTGCATCATATATTTACACCAATTATTATTTCATGTTATAGCAAGTTTCTAGAGACTAGATTATGAGTCTTTGTAAATTGTGTTTCTAAAGGCATTTTTGTTATTGCCAAATGCCAATGTGTTTGCATTATTAAGTTTGTTATGAATAAAAAATCATTTTAAGTTAGAGCTTGATAATTATTTCACTATTAATATACTTCTTCTTAATTGTATTTCACTATAAATATACTTCTGCTTAATTGTATTTCAGTTCAACAATTACTTTGATAAAATACGGTACATATTTTGTTATGTGCAAATGGCTTTAGATACCTATTAGGTCCATAAATTACCATATAGCATATATTCCAAAAAAACAAAACAGCCACAATTTGTTGTTGACAAATTACAGCTGGACATATAAAGGGCCCCATTATCTTCAGTAGCTTAGAGCCTCATCAAACCTAAATCTGGCCCTGAATACCTGTGTACATGTGTGTGATTTTCAGCAACTCACCTCCTCTAGGCGATCCACATACATGCGACAGGTCTCCAAATCACAGTCTCCTCTGACAACTATCATTCCCAGAGGAATAGCTACAGGAATAATAATAATAATAATAATAATAATAATAATAATAATAACTACAGCACATTGCAAAACAGAAAGAAATCATAGTACTGTGCAATCTTTTTAGCAGCACAATCCTATACAACAAGGCTCGTTTGACCTGTGGTCCTCCAAATATTGGTAGACTACAACTCCCATCATCCCTGAAAATTGATCATGCTTACTGAGTTGGAGTCCAACAACACCTGGAGGGTTATAGGTTTGCTGTCTACGGTGTGCCTGGTGCATACCAACCTAGAAAGCCAATGGGTTTTACTCCAAGGAAGCATGTACCAGATTGCAGTCATACTTTAAAATAGAGGTATCTCAGCTGTGATACCTCACCTCAGCATAGTTAATAATAAAAAATCAGGATTCATTCAGAAAATCTAGTCAAGCCTGTTCATGACAACATAAAGCGACATTACTATATTTCACATTATTCCCAGAGAGAGAGAGAGAGAGAGTAGAAATTTTCATGTTCCATACACCATTGTTCATTGGAGAAGGCTTTCATGAATTTTAGTAATGTAAAGAGCATGGGGAATCAAAGAAAAGCAATTTACTTATTCTTTTTTTAAAAAAAAAAATATTTTGATAAAGTAATAAGAATAAATAAATAAGAATAAAATGTGCACCCCACCCCTGAGACCATTCCATTTTAATTATCCAGGCTCCCAAAATTTCAACACCTCTTGCGATGTTTTGACCCCTTTCCTTTTTAACAGTACAAATTCTACAAACACCCTCCATATCTCCTAAAAATCATTTCTCCTGCATATTCCCCATTACCCTAATAGCACGTGTTAATTTATCATTAATAGCTAATGCCCCGCACCTCTTTATACCACTCTTCCATTTTATATTCACCTTGCCCCTTCCACTTCCTAGCTATAATAACTTGTGCAGCTGTCAAATTTGTGAGCAAGTCCAGTAAAGCAATTCAAAACACCATGGAAACACTGGGTTTCATTAACATCTGGTCATTTATCCCCATTTGTAAAAAAACAAAAATCACAGAAAAGAAATTGCATGTGTCCTGGTCTCCTAGGAGCTTTGGACACAATCCACCAGGAGGTTCTCCTGTTCAATCCCCACTGAAATGAATCAGAGCTGTGTAGGAGCAGGGAACCTGTGACCCTGCAGATGTTGCTGGACTACAAGTCCCATCGCCCCTCACTACTGGTCATGCTGGGGCTGGGGCTGATGGGAGCTGGAGTTCAATAATATCTGGAGGGCTGCAGTTGTCCATCCCCTAGTGTAGAACCACAGTAGTTCTTGCATAGCTCCCATTCAGTGTGCAGTAGAATTTCTTAGTGACTTATGCTCTTTGCCCTAATACTGCTAATCCTTTGCAAGAGTGTGTATGAGCATGGACCTCTCTACCCAGCATCATTGACAACAGTGCTGAAACAGTTTAAGAATAAACTCACCCAGGAATCATTAGCACTGTATTTTTGTAGTGCACAGAAACTGAATAACAACAACTCTATTTCAAAAATACATACTCGGTGCATTTCAAATACATGGGAGAGCTTTAAATTCCTCAAACAGATGAAAAACCTTCAAGATTACATATTGATGCATCATTAAACAATTTAGTTTTCTTCTATCAAACTCATCACAAACTACTTACGGTTGATCATATTATGAGCTCTAAGCTGGCTGCAATGGCTTAAGAATTAAAGGACTGTTTCTGACATTCATTTCTGCCATGCTGGAAATTAATGAATAGTCTGCAGTTGGCACTTTGTTTAATGCAGAGCTTTTAAAAGCATAAGAAGCAACAGCAGGCTAATATCCCCCCCCCCCATGTATTTTCACTCTGTTTACCTTTCCATACATCTCATGTGAGCTTTAATTTAGCTCCTGTGCCAGGGCTCAGAATACAAGGCAGTGGGACCTGGCCCCCTTCTCTTGTAACCCATAGCTATAATATTTCGAAGGCAGTTGAAGGGGACAAGGAGTGATTTGATGAAAATGAGAAAGAAACAGGGTATGAAGCTTCTGTATTTCATTAAAAGCCCCCTACCTTTCCTCCAATAAATCAAGTGTTGCACAATGCTACTTCAAGCAACAAGGATACTCTTCTCAACATTAATCAGTGCAGCCCTCCTAATGTGGAAGTACTTTGTCCTATTCATGTGAAAGAGGGGAAATACCCTAGTCATAGACCACTGGCATCAAGACGTGTTAAATGCAGTCCATGGGTGAGATGCTCCAGAGAGACTTTTCAGAAGATGCCTATCAAGTTAGATCTGCAGACACAAGCCACTACTGACGCTATCAAATTAAGTGACCAAGCCCTCCTTGTGCCTCCAACTTCTCTTTCATTAACTGAGCAGAAACTCAACTGCAGATACATAAATATTGAGAAGAATCTTTTTAAAGAAAAAATAACAAACAAATGCAGTGGCATAAGATTTCGTGGACTACAGCCCACTTCATCAGAAGCATTAAGGAAAATCCTCATTTGCCAAGTATCTATACACACATTTACAGAAGAAAATATAAGCAGCGCATCCACAAAGACCATGAAATGCAATAACTCCTTTCATGCATTATCCTCCAGGTGATCATTATCATCCAGCTCTTTTGCCTGGCTAGAACATCCACTTGAACTATAACAATGCTTCTTGCATGTCTGAATGAAGAGATGCTAACTGTAGAAGCCACTTACTTTTGCATGCCTGGACTGTACAAAGGTGAGCATCAGTGTCACATCCATTGCCCTGCCCACCAATGGCATAAGACCCTTGAAATTAGGGAATACAGACCCCAGTTTGAAAAAGGTTCTCTTCATCCCTGTTCTTAGTGCAAATGTCAGAGGTTTTCAAAAGTGACATCAAGGCACTGATAAGATGTGAAATGGACATGGCTGTCAAACTTTGCTTCTTTGACAGAGTAAAGTCTGCTTGCATACTATTATTGGTTAGCTTATCATGCCATAAAAAAGAAGTATTTGAAGATTTAAGGGCTTGCTGGGATCTAGTTTTGCTGCTTCCTCATTAGCTGCTGGTTTCTATCTTTTTACAACAATAACCAGTACATCACCGCTGTTCCTGTAAGTGGGCTAAGAGAGAGCTGGTTCATAAATTTTCATGCTATTTTCTTCTGTTAAACTTTTCAGCACGGGGGAAATGAGTGTGTTTTTATCAGAAGCAAGAGCTCCATTTCGCCTGCTGAAATATTACGCCGAAACAAAGCAGTCATTCCATTTTTGGCCGAGTGCTGCTGACAGGGGCTACTTAATTCTGAGCACAGTGACATCACATCGCTCGTGCCTTCGGTAATATCCAGGTTTAAATGAGCCCTTGGCAAAGTGCTCACTGGTAGAAAATACACACACACACACATTAGCAGCCGCTAGTAGGCTTATGTGGTGGTGGGATGAAGTGCTCTGTCAGTTCTAGGAACTGCCAGTTTAATTTCCCATAATGCTCCTGGTGCATCATCATCCTGGGTCCTTGTGGGGAACTTAAATCACAGCTCCCAACTGACTGGTACTTCTACAATACACTTTTAAAGAAGGGAGGGGACACTGTGGCCCCAATAGCTGCCAGAGAATGACACATACTGGTTTTGTGCCATCCTGGAACTGCGTCACTGGGGAGAAAACACAGGTCAGCAGTTAGCAATGCATTCATCATGGCATACGGTTAGACCTAAGCGCAGAAACACTCCTTTGGGTCGACCAGACTGGCATAGACACTAGGAGGTTTGTCTTCTTCTACCTTCTGGAAAATCCAGAGCAGTAGCTTTTCTTTGCTGAACATCAGGCTCCAGCTTCTAGCTTTGGTGCACTGGCTTTACAGACTCTGAGCTAGAGGTCAGAGTCAGACCCTCCAGATCTATATTTGGGTACAGCTGCTTGACTCAGCCTGGCCTTGCCAGTGGCATACAACTGGCAGTCACTATATGAGGCCAGGATGGGGAACCTGTGGCCCTCCAGATGTTGTCAGTCTACAGGTCCCATCATCCCTGTTCATTGGTCATACCTGTGGAGAGCCACAGGTTCCCCATTCCTGGTGAAAATGCTACAATTAAAATAAATTATGCAAATTGAGCCTATTTGTATAGACTGGATTATTTCATGCAACTGCCTCCAGAATTCAAGTCACCCAGGACTTCTGAGGATTTGACACTTGGAAGATAGCAAAGTCTTCTATGGATAAGTAGCCAAGGGGATGAATGAAGCCCCTTCTATCTGGTGAATTAAACTCATTCTCAAGTGCTTTTTCAGTTTCTGATGTTCACCAAGTACTACCCACACCCACACTACCTGCCTTCAGCCATTAAGACAATAAGCCTCATTTAAAAATTAGAAATTTAAGATTTTTGTTACTTTCTCCACTAATTCATTTTGCTCCCCTTTGATGTAACATTTACCTATATGGAGATTTTGGAAGTCATTCCAGAATTACTCACCGGTTGGAAACTATTGTATCGGAAGAATGCTTACCCTTAAAGAACAAATGAACTAAGCAATTTGGTTGGACAAATTCATCTTTGGGGAATGATTTGGTTACAGTGAAGGAACTTGGATTGGATTACCTCTCAAGCATACACATACACATTTACTGTCCTAAGTGAATACCTGTACCTCTTATAATAATATTGTTCCATTCTATCACCAAAGTGCTCTGATGGGAGACAGAAAGAACTAAAATAAAACAGTGGGGTGAGTAACAAAAATGGGGTAAAATAAGGTTAAAAAAATATGGCTGTTTCAATAATACAAAGGAAAGTATGGAATCATTTAATTTCTTGGAAGGATTTCAAAAATGAGTTGTCTACCTCCAGTGGAGCCCAGATTAATCTTCTCTGAACAGCATGTATGACGAGTTGGTTGCAGGAGTAAAAAAAATTCAATTTCAGATGAGGCCACTGATAGAATCAAACTGGTATTTCAAGCAAACAAGAAGAGCAAAATTTATTTACTCTGAGTTTGGATGATCCAGGTTATTACGCTGGTGTCGAAGTATTTGATGCTCCATCATGAAGACATGTCTCAGGCAAAAATCTTAATAGCTTTCCTGCAGGGCTCCCAAAGGGATAATAAAATGGCTCATTCTTAAACGGGTTTCTATGTTATGATTTTCATCATTTACTGCCTATTTAGATGGGCAAGATTGAAAGGGGAACATTGGGAAAGAGTCATGACCCACGCATTTGGAGAGTGATCTACAGCTTTTTCAGCAAAAGAGAGACATCCAAAAGAAATACTGGACAACCTAGTAAACCATGACTTAATGTAGGGGAAGCCAAAGTGATGCCCTCCAGGTGTTGCTTAACTACAACTCCAAGTATCCCATCAGCACTGGTCATGATGGCTTAGGCTGATGGCAATTGAAGTGCAACAACATCTAGAGGGCCCCACATTGCCTATTCCTGTTTTAACATGATGGGAGAAGCCATAACAAGTCAAAGACTCGTGGTCTCCTCGCCCTTCTCACTCCTCCTGTGGCACATCCACAAGGAGATGAAGCTTTCACTTCCATTTTTGATTAACCATGGTTTAGCATTACATATGAACCCTAAGCTGTGATTAATCTTAACTGTGGTTTGTTAAGCTAAGCTGTCTTCATAGCTCTTAGTTTGAATTGGGCTGGTTTAAAACAAACTACAGATAAGGTGAACCATAGTTTGCCAGGTTCAAATGAAACAAGCTGTTTTCTTCAAAAACTGAAGAAAAGGATTCCAATACCTTCACCACTGGAGAGGGGAGCATGAATGGGTAAGTCAAAGGCTATTTATGGTTAGATTTATATCCTGCCTTGTGAGGTAGGCTAGACTGAGACTGTTGCTGGGCCAAAGCCACCCAGTGAGTTTCATGACCAAGCGGGGATTTGAAGCCTAGTCTCCCATGTCTTAGTCCATTGCTTCCACTGGCTATTTTCCTTATCTTCTCCACAGAGATGATGCTCACAGCTGGGAGCAGAAAGCAAGTCTACAGTCCCCAAATGTCTTCTTCCATGTCCCTCCAATAAACAAAGGTTTATCATGATGTCCAAACTGCCCCATTGTGTTGGAGGTACTGTCGTGCACCACGCCACAACGTTACAAAGCTGAATCACCTCTGCTGCTGCAATCTGGCAATTTTTTTTCCTCAGGCAAATGATTCTCCTCAATGAAGAGTTCTGCTCAGCACCATCCAAGACAGCTCTCCCACCACAAACCAGGCAGTCGACATTAGCTAGCATAATTTCAATAATTAATATGCTTTCTCCCCACAAACCCTAACAATTATCTTCATGAAGAATGTTTGGCAAACCCGTGACGAAGGCTTTAATTTTCTGGGTGGAAATATGTAGCAAGAGCTGGCACTAGCCTTGTTAGAAGAAGCTGTGTTCCCATTATTGAGACCATCATCTTTCAACTCTGGGAAAGAGAACCAAGTGAACAGTGAAAAGTGTGTGTGTGTGTGTGTGTGTGTGTGTGTGTGTGTGTGTGTCTGGGAGCATAAAACTGTCTAAACAGAATAACCATATTTCTACAAGAAGATAAGCACACCAATTAGAAGATTTGCCATCCAGTAATTACCAGGGAATCCCATATTGTAAAAAAAACGAAGCTGCAGCTTTGTTACATAACAAACAGCCGTCCTTGTAATTGAATATGAATAATGAGCCAGATGCATGAACAAGACTCTATTAAACTGTTATCGCAAGCAGCCACATCCTGCACTGATTAACGATTCGGTGCATGTCACCAAGGAAAAGGACTTCATTTTAAGGTGTTGCCGTCAACAGCACCGCCAGATTGGCTGACCTCTCCCTTGGACTTCTGCATCATTGATTGAACGTGACCATTAATTGCTAGAGTACTTTCTCCCAGAAATTGTGTATTGTTTTGCTCAGCGGAGCTGTGAAGTTCGAGGTTGATAAGGTCTTAACTGAGAATCAGGAAAATTAATGGGAATCTTTTTCATGACTACAAGGGTATTTGCATGAGGCCCTTATGGTATAAGACATTTGTATTGTTCATATGCCAGAATGAAGTATGTGATTCAGCCTTTCGCCATTCCATGCAGACTTGCCAGATGTCTCAAGAAAGTGCACCAGCAGGGCATGATGGTAATAATAATAATAATAATAATAATAATAATAATAATAATAAGTTTTTATTTATATCCCGCCTTCTCCAGCCAAAGCCGGGCTCAGGGTAGCTAACAATAAAATAATACAACATTCTAAAATCATTTCATTATAAAATTAATTCAAATCAAATTGATGGCAACCACTGGGCTAGAGTTCTGTGAAGATTGCCAAAGGAGGGAGTCAGGCTGTGCCCTGGCCAAAGGCCTGGTGGAACAGCTCTGTCTTGCAGGCCCTGCGGAAAGATGTCAAGTCCCACAGGGCCCTAGTCTCTTGTGACAGAGCGTTCAACCAGATCGGGGACACAGCTGAAAAAGCCCTGGCTCTGGTTGAGGCCAGCCTAACCTCTCTGTGGCCTGTGTACATATCCATATGGTATGGGTTTCTTCCAAACAAGTGGCCTGCTTGCTCTGAAAAGAGGAGTTGCTACTTTTGCCTTATCCACCACAGCTGTCCATTGCCACACCAGATCTCTATCTTCAGGGCTTTTCTTGATTCCCTGTTTGCTCAACCATTACAGTCATACCTCATGTTACGTTTGCTTCATGTTACTTTTTTTCAGGTTGTATCCCACGGTGACCCAGAAGTACCGGAAAGGGTTACTTCTGGGTTTCGCCACTCACGCATGTGCAGAAGCGCTAAATTGCGCTTCGCACATGTGCACAAGCATCAAATTGCACCGCACACCTGTGCAGATTCAGCACTTCAGGTTGCGGGCTTTTCATATTGTGAACAGGCCTCTGGAATGGATCCCATTGGAACGGGTACCACTGTGTACCTATAATGATCGCGTCTGCTTTGGAGATTGTTTCTTGCAATGAAGGACTAAACGTCATAGAGGGATCAGCTGGTTTCTGTTTACAGGAAGCGTCCAACTACAAGAGCAGCATTTTAAAAGAAAATGTGCTGGTAAACACAGGGGCAGTCCCAACTGCCTCTTTCAAAATGGCGCCAAGCTATAAGTTTGAAGGGCAGGAGATGCTATAAATGCACACAAATCTTCTTGCCCAATGTTTTCCCTCATAAAAGCCACATTGCCTGGCATCAGGAATGCATTCGGGTTCTGTGGAGCACAAAGCAAAGAAGGCAGGACCTGGCAGCAAATGGCTGTTGACTAAACCCAGCCAATACATCTCAGCCCAATATCAAAAGGCTACCTATATACACAGGAGAACACATGAATGCAGTTATACTAATCAGCTATATGTTTATATATATACTTACAAGCTTCCCGAAGCTTTTCCTTGTCATAATGCAGTCCCTCATAATCCTGTAAACTAATTCTGTTCACTCTGATCCTCAGGCGCTCTAAGACAGCATGGGGACTGCAAGGAAAGGCGAGAGAAATGTTAGGCAGGGTCACAGCTAACATCGGTTTTGTGAAGAGAGAATCTGATTTTCCTAGAATGAGCTGCAATGAGAGAGGAATAACAGAAGCCAAAAAGCAAAAAATAAAAATAAAAATCGAATCCCCATGAGCACTGAGCTGCCAATCTCAAATCACGAGCTTTCTGCAAATAAAACAGTTCACCCTTTGATTCAATGCAACAGCATTCCTTGAAGGTCACAGGGGTCAACAAGTCCTTTTGAGAAAGTCAGAAAAGTTTCTGTTACAAATCTGGCATGCACCTGCTGGGGTTTTTCTATTAAAAATTTGAAATCTGCCCAGCTGTAGATTAGGACTTCCTACAGAGGACCTTCAGTGGGAGACCCAGCTGTCTAAGATGAGGGGGAAGGCTACCTGAGAGGCCCTTCTCTAAAGTAGTTCTCAAGTTGGGAAAAGCTTTTCCCCAGAGAGGTTTGTCTGATTAATTAATTAAATAAATAAATTTATTAGACACCTTCCCTCACCACAGGCAGCTCAAGGCATCTTTACAAAAATAAAACCAACCAACCAACAAATAAAAAAACCCCTATACATTCATTAAAACTAAGGAGGGAAATAAATAAGTAAAACATTTAAATGAAAATATTGGAAACAACCCCCCCTTTTTTGTTGTTATCTTTTCTGAACCAGGAAACAACCTTTCCATTCCCCCCAAGCTTTTAACTACAATTTTGATTTTGCTGACTGTTCTCAACTTGATTTTATATTTTAATGGATTTATTTGATGATGATGATGATGATGATTAAAAAATATATAAACGGCCCTAAGAATATAATTTAACAATGGCATAACAGTACCTATACATGAATGAATGAACAAATGAATGCAATTGCTGTGCTTTTAGCAGTCCTCAGTATGATGAACCCAGCACAAATGAGCTTCACTTGAACTTTTTGAAGATGCTAGCTCACACCTGCAAGCAGCTCCTCTTAGCAGCTTAGCACAACACACCTGACCCAGTTTCTCTAGACAAAGTGACAGGCATATACTGAACTCCAGATACTTTAGGAAACTTTCTAGATTTGCTATTGAATAAAAAGACAATCAAAGTTCACCCCTGCCAATAACTGTTTGAAGCGAACAGCACACACATTCCAATGAATGCTTAGCAAACAGTTTAATAAGGAATTTATTATAAGCAGAAGTCTCATCAATGCTGACTCCAGGTTTTGCCGGTACCTTAGATAAGACACCCTCCCTCATTGAGTATACCTTATCATTGCAACAGATCCAAGAGGCTTTAGAGCAATCAAGCAGTGTATAATTTTTATATAATAATATCTGACCATGCCAACCCTCAGTAACTTTAATCCATTCATATCAATGGGTCTACTACTCTGATTCAATTAGCTATCACTCTGTAATGCAATAGCTACGTTTATACTCTGGGCAATGGTTTTATCACAGGAGGAGGGCTGTCTTTAGATGGTAATGTACATTGCTTTGCTCACTTCAATATGTGCTACATTTTGGGGGTGGGGTCTGTTCATTCTGCCCTCATGGCACCACTGCATATAAGCTAGAGGAATGTTTCTCAAAAGAAGCAGAGAGCCAGTGTGGTGTAGTGGTTAAGAGTCTCGTAATCTGGGGAACCGGGTTCGCTTCCCCGCTCCTCCACATGCAGCTGCTGGGTGACCTTGGGCTAGTCACACTTCTCTGAAGTCTCTCAGCCCCACTCACCTCACAGAGTGTTTGTTGTGGGGGAGGAAGGGAAAGGAGATTGTTAGCCGCTTTGAGACTCCTTCGGGTAGTGATAAAGTGAGATATCAAATCCAAACTCTTCTTCTCTTCTTCTTCAAACAAAGAATGGTATATAACCATTTTTATTTATTAGTTAGTTGGTTAGTTTCTTCGTTACATTAATACACTGCCTTACTCCAAGGAAATCAAGGTTACATGGTGTTCCCTTCCACATTTTACCCTCACAACAACCCTATGAGGTAGGTTAGATTGAGAGGCAGTGACTTGCTCAAGGTCACCCAGTGAGCTTCTTTTCTGAGTGGAGATTTGAACTCTGGTCTCCCACGTCACAGTCCAACACTCTAACCACTGCTCCAAACTGGCCATTTTCCTTGCCTTCTCCACAGAGGTGATGTCAGCGGTTGGGAACAGAATGCATGCCTATAGTCCTCAAATGTCTTCTTCCACGGGATTTTTTTAAAAAACGGGCTTAACATTTATTAATATTGGTCCCAGGGCAGGTTGTGACATGTGGCTCTTTGTTATTTCATGCATACAGCTTCAACAACAACAAAACAGCACTTTCCTTTCAAAAAGTAAACTTACACCGTATGAATTATTGCATCATTATTCCTTAGCTTAAAATCTACCAGACCTTTTGGACCTAAGGCGATATATTTTCACTGACCTCTGGAGTCTATGGAGAAGGCAATTAGCAAATATCTCTGAGGAAGCTGAATTTGTTCCTTGGTTGATTGCTATAAACAGGTCTGTCACCTCTGGACAAATTTTAAGAACCCAGAAACAACCTGAGCGCAAACTCCCTATTAAAGCAGCACCTAAAGGCAGAGACTGTCTGGTCTTGGAAGTGACAGGAAGTAACAGTCAGTAACTACGGGTTAAGACCATGAACTGAAAATACATATATAATATATAATTTTCTCGTTGTTGTTCATTGCAGCAAAGCAACAAGGAATACAACACATTTCTGAGCTTCAGAGGTTACGCTGGAATTTTAAAGGATTCTAAGAATAGCGAACCAAACCAGCTGAAATAATTATGGTTTTCACATTGCTCTGGACAGACAATAATTCCCCAGTGCTAAATAGCAGCTGCCATGCTGCCCAGGTGCCCTCAGATGTCAAAAAAAACCCCTCTCTCTATGCAAGGCAAGCTGTCATGATTCGTCTGAGACAGAAAGCTGCACCCATAACTTCCTGAGCAGCTTCAGGGGACAGCTGTCTGCTTTAGCTGGCATTCGGACATCTCATCTAACAGGGTAGGATCTACCTGCTGCTTCTTTTGTTTTTGTAGGTAGATCTGGAGATTCAGAACTCTGGGGATAGAGGAGAAAGCAGCAGGCGAATAACAGCAGGCTGCAAGCCAGGTGATTCAGCCCCTTTCTTGACTCAGACATTTATTTAACATTCAAAAAGAAGTTGACTGAGAAATTAAGATCAATATGATGGATGGTGCCAGTGCCCTCTAAAGTCACAGGAGGTGGGAAAATCAGGGAGGGGGCGTAAATTAAATATTGACAAGGCTTTTAAAAAATTATATGGGCTACATTTTTTTATTTTACTTGTGTTGACCTGCGGTTGTCGCTTTGGGTGGTGACTGCGTGGTTTTGTGTGGTTTCTCATTAGATGGTACAATATGAGATAATGTATAAAAACACATTTTTATATGGAAAGGTGATTTTAAAAATGCCAGAGAGCAGATAATGAAATGAACCAAGTCCTCAGACTTCAATCAACACAAGTATTTAATTGAATAGTCCATATCTGAGGAAAGGGGGTGTATTCCAGCAACGTTGCAGTGAAAAACTGAAAGACTAATAGACACAGAACAAAATAAGAAATGGCAGCTTCCTCAGTGCTCTAGAAATTGTCTCTCTCTTCCCCTTCAGACAAGCACCTTGTCACCACTATCTGGATATGTTGGCTTAAGAACAAGATACAGAGATGAGTACCCTATTCTTTTAAGTTTTGAGTTCTGCCTAGGCCATTTGGATAACTAGTTGTTGTTGTTCCTCAGAAGACCTGAGGAAACGCATATACAGTGGTGCCCTGCAAGACGAATGCCTCGCAAGACGGAAAACCCG